>NC_135169.1:13950351-14045351 GCF_041146795.1 Maylandia zebra | reverse complement strand
GTACATTAATGTAATTTAACCACAACAATTATTTATTTTGTAAGCACTTAAAAAATCCACCCTCCAAAGTAGTTCAGAAAAGCAGCAAAGTCAAACTACTCTGTCTGCCACTTTGGAAATCACACTGAGAAATAGAAGGGTCGGGGGTTAGGGTTGACATTTAATCTATTGTAAAGCATTGATGTCCATTATGTAGTCATACATCGTAGTTAACATTACAGTTACAACTACACAGACCTTTAAGAAAGAACTGTTTAATTATGTCTTGTAATGTTTAAAGAAGACACTGTAACACGTTTCTTGTTTAGAGAGAATTATAGATATGAGTCAGACCCTACTCACCACCTGCGTCACCCTCGGATACATGCTGTGAGAAAGCTTCAGTGAAAATAATTCTTCAACTATATACAAACCCAAAATATCAAATATCTGCAGATGAATGTTCAATGTTCAATACAACAACCATTTGCACACTTTTTTTAGCCACCATGGGCCAAATGTAAAAACGATTTAAGGTCCTTTTTTAAATCTTTATCTATGTTCTGGCTGAGTGTGGTCTGCAAATAAAGACAGCACAAATTAGAAAACAGAGTACTACACAACATTAATATGCCCCTTGACTTTGGTGCTTTGTATGTATCACTAGAGGGCATCAAAGCACCTTAGAAAGTGAATCTTCAGCCCTCTTCAACTTCAACCCTTAATCCAAAGACATTCTAAGCTTTATCTACTATGTCATTTTCCTGAACACTAACACATACGTAGTATTTATATACTATGAACATACAACGTGCATTTTTTTTAACATGTACACACTGATCGCACTGACGGTGGTTACCATGATAAACTAACCAGTCTTGACATTAATAATTTAGGAGACAATACAACAAACACAACTCCTGATATCAGAATCAGAATCAGAATCAGAATACTTTATTGATCCCTGGGGGAAATTATTTTTTGTTACAGTGCTCCATTTTAAACCAACATTAAGACAAGACAGACAATACGCTAACTAAGAATAGTACAATATATACATATATATACATACATACATACATAAGTCACTTATAAATAAATATTTGGAAAAGAAACATGTGTAGTTGTAGCAGCAAACAGTGTGTTAAGTGGATGCGTTGTACAGGGAGATGGCCACAGGCAGGAATGATTTCCTGTGTCGTTCAGTGGTGCTTTTCGGTAATCTCAGTCTCTCACTAAACGAGCTCCTGTGACTGACCAACATGTCATGGAGTGGGTGGGAGGTGTTATCCAACATTGTCTTTATCTTGGACAGCATCCGCCTCTCCGACACCACCTTGAGGGAGTCCAGCTCCATCCCCACAACATTGCTGGCCTTACAGATCAGTTTATTAAGTCTGTTGGCATCTGCGACCCTCAGCCTGCTCCCCCAGCATGCAACAGCATAGAGGATCGCACTGGCCACCACAGACTCATAGAAAATCCTCAGCATTTTCTGGCAGATGTTGAAGGACCTCAGTCGCCTCAAAAAATAGAGACGACTCTGGCCCTTCCTGTAAAGTGCTGTGGTGTTTTTAGCCCAGTCCAGATATCTATAACTATTCACTCATGTCTATTATATAATAACAAATGAACAAACTTACACAGCAAATTCAAAAGTGTTAAATGTTTTGGTGTTAATAGTCTTCTTGCAAAAGTAGAGTTAATTTTACTCTAAGCAGAGTCACATTCTTTTAATGTAACTCTGAGGTGTAAAATGATAGTAGTTAAAATCGAGTGTTAAAAATGAGTGTTTCTCTGTCAAATCTGGAGGTGTTACAATGGAAACATTAACTCTTGACCTCTTAACTCTGAACTCCTACAGGGGCTATGACACCAAGAGAGTAAATTCACAGACTTCGCCCCCAGCACCATAGGCTCCAATCGAAGCTGAAGTGAAGCCGTTTCAGAACATTTTGCTCTACATATTTGAGTTGTTTGCCATGCTTGGTAAGTCATTTTTTCAAAGATTGTTTCAATTATTATGAGCTTTTACTTCTGTGGCTCTTTGGAGTTGAGACAAAGCTGTGTGAAAGGCATTAGCCATGTTGCTCGCTGATAGCATAATATTCTGTTTTAGCTAGCTGAAAGGTATTGTAGCTGACGCTGAAATGTTTGTGTGGGTTGCCATGACAACACCAAAGTGAATCTGAGATCGTTATTGTTTTCTATTTGTTTTCTTTATTTGCTTCTCATGCTTGTGTACATTTGCAGTAGGAAAGGTAATCTATGAATCCAGTGATATATCCTGCTTATAAGAAATGTTTCTGTTAAAATATTATTGTGAAGTAGTCACTTCCTGTGAGTTGCGGGAACCGGAAGTTGTGCGCGGGAGAGACAAGACAGAACGGTAACACGGCGGACTTTTCGGAATATACAACTTTTCTACTGCTGGTTTTACAAGGCGTACACGGTAAAAAATCATTATGCTGTTATTTGTTTAACACTTGTGCACCTTGTGAAAGGAAATAAGTGGCTGAGATGAATATCATATGTGCTATTGATATTATTTTACTTGTTTCTAGTTTTCACGGTGCTCCATGATTGTGAGAGGAATAAAAGAATTGTGGACATCAGTACGGAGCGTGGATTCTTTCGACCAGGGTAGAAACAGTGAAAACGTGTCCCAATCCATCTGGAGGCTTCGGTGTGCAAAGCTCTTCTCATCCTGCAGCAAGCTACAGGTCTCGGTTTGCAACGCGCTTCTCATCCTGCAGCAAGCTACAGGTCTCGGTTGCTTCTCATCCTGCAGCGAGCTACAGGCTTCAGTGGACACGTTGCTTTGCATTTTGTGACAACCAATCGGGAGCTGCAGATTCAGCGGACACTCCAAGAAGCGGTTTCAGGCTAAAGCGTGAGTCCTCAGGCTATATTGTGCAGTTATTATGCCTCATGAGTTGATGGATAGAACATGAGCTACAAATTTGCTGTAATGGACAAGGAATTAATAGTGTTCAAATTTCGGACTGTGTAAAAAAAAAAAAAAAAAAAAAAAAAAAAAAGAACAAACAAAAAAAGGACAATCTGTTGAAGTTCTGGAAATTATTGTTGTTTTCTTACCTGTTGATTGCAAGCTTCATGAAGGCTGAAACTGAAAATTTATTTGCTGTCATACGTAAGAATCTAAGCTAAGGTTCCTTTGTGTTAATTTTAATAATTCTCCGCCTATTACATCCATTCTTGTAATTACCTTAGTTATCTTGTCCTCTTCATAAGATACCCCCTTTAAAGTCTGAAAATGTCTAAAGATGGTCATAGTCACCCTGATGTTATGTCAGAAGTACAAGATGCAGGGGACTTGGAAGAGGAAAAAAGTGTAGTGCCTGAGAAATCTGAGACAAAAACAAGAAAATCCTCTCGTGAAAGGCGATTAACGCCAAAAATGCAGGAACTGAAAGATCAAGAGTTAACTCAAAAGGAGAAGAGGTTCAAAGCAACATATGAGAAATGGAAAAGCAACGTAAGAGACATTCGCACAAGGTTAAAGCAAGTATGCTCTGAGAGTGACATGTATGATATGATGGATGAGGCTGAGAAGCTAGAGTCTGAATTAAAGGAACAGTATGACAGAATTCGACTCCAAACCTCACCAAGTCAAGAATTTCGAAGAAAGATCGATGCATGCTCAGCCGTGACGGCCGACTTGCTGCAGCTGATGAGAGTACGTCTGACTGAAGATGAAGGTGAGTTTGACACGGTGGCAGAAAGATCAAGGTTACGCATGCTACTTGATAATGAATATGCTAGGTCCATATATGGATCCACAGCCTCCAGAGTTACTGCACCCAGCTGTCACAATTCTAACCATCTCTCAGAGTCACCTAGCATTTCAGCCATGAGGGCGGAAGTGGCTGCTCAGCTGGCTGCAAAGAGAGCCGAAATTGATATGGAAGGTGCCATCGAAGCTCAACGTCAGCAGCTGAGAAAACTCGAAAATCAGAGGGACATTGGTGTAATTCAGGCAAAGCTAAATGTCTACACTGAAGAAGAGGGAAGGGATGGGACACGCAGTCCTCCATTCAGCAAAGTGAGTGATGCACACCCCTTCGCTCACCACATCCCAGATCAAGAACGGCAGGTTGTGCAAAACGAGACATCATTGGTCCAATCGCTACAAGAGTCATTAGCTCTTACTCGCTTGCCAACTCCAGAACCTTCTGTATTCTCAGGCGATCCTCTGAAGTTTACAGAATGGAGCATAAGCTTCAAAGCCCTCATAGAGAGACGATGCTCTGACCCTGCAGACAGGCTATGCTACCTGCAAAAGTACATAGCAGGTGAGGCAAAATCCTCTCTTGAAGGCAGCTTCTACAGAAAAGATGAAGAAGCCTATCAACAAGCATGGGATAGGTTAAATGCTAGATATGGCCATTCCTTTGTAGTGCAGCGGGCTTTCAGAGATAAGCTAAATGGGTGGCCGAAGATTGGTGGAAAGGAATATCTCAAGTTAAGAGAGTTCAGTGATTTCCTCCAAACATGTAGTAATGCCATGCCTCACGTAAAGGGCTTACAGGTTCTTAACGACTGTGAGGAGAATCAGAAAATACTAGTCAAGCTTCCTGATTGGGTGACATCTAGATGGAACCGTTATGTCACAGAGCAGCTAGATCGGGGCAACGACTTTCCAAGCTTTCATGAGTTTGCTTCCTTTATCTCTAAGGAGTCACGCATCGCATGCAATCCAGTGTCATCCTTACATGCCTTAAGGCACTCTGCAGAGGCACCAGCAAGAGAGATGAACACGTTTGCCACAAATGTGAAACCCCCAATTCCATCAAGCTCCACCGCCAAATCTGACCCTGGTGAAATCAAGTTGGGAGATGCAGGGAAACCAAAGAAATGGACCACACCAACACAAAATTCCAATAATGGCCAGTGTATTTGCTGTAGTGAGAACCATTCCATACATAAATGCAAGAGGCTTATGGACATGTCTGTAGAGGATAAGAAAAAATGCATACTTGAAAATAAGTTGTGTTTTGCATGTCTAAGAAGGGGTCACAATTCTAAAGACTGTAGGAACAGGGCTATGTGTGGCATATGCAGAAAGAGTCACCCAACGCCATTGCATGAAGATCGTTCTACAGCAGCATCAACACAAGGCGCAGTTGAAGAAAGTACGTTGTCATTATCATGTTGTGTGAGTGGAGGTGAAGGTGGGAGTACATCAATGATAGTCCCAGTGTGGATCTCAACACTTAGTGCTCCGGACACTGAAACCCTAGTGTACGCACTATTGGACACTCAAAGCAGTCACACATTTCTTGATCAGGAGGTGTGCGAAAAGCTACAAGCAACAATGGAACCAGTGAAACTTAAACTTTCCACCATGATGGGGAGAGACTCAGTCGTGAAGAGTCAAAGAGTATGCAAGCTCAAAGTTAGAGGATTTTCCTCTAATGTTTCCATCAGTTTGCCTCCAGCCTACACAAGGGACTTCATTCCCCTTGACCGCACACATATTCCCACTTGCCAGACAGCCAACAAATGGAAACACCTTGTAAGCATGGCCCAGGAGATACCCCCGTTGATGGACTGTGGTGTTGGATTGTTGATTGGATACGACTGCTCCAGAGCGTTAATTCCAAGAAGGGTCGTCGCTGGGGGTGACTATGAGCCTTATGCTATTGAGACGGATCTTGGTTGGAGCATTGTGGGAAGCGCACCACAGCGTGTGCAGGCTAAAGATGTGACTGGTTTTTGCCATCGAGTGTCTGTCAGAGAGGTGCCACCCATAACACCATTCGCTGTCATCAAGGCCCTGGAGTCTGATTTTGCAGACACAAAACCTGGTGACAGAAGCATATCTCAAGAAGATATTTGCTTCCTGCAGATCTTGAAAGACAGAATCCAACAAAATAAGGATGGTCACCTGGAGATGCCTCTCCCTTTCAAAGCACGTCCGCATCTCCCAGACAACAAAGGGCTGGCGTTAGTACGGCTGAAGCATCTAAAGAGGAAGCTGGACAGAGATCCGAAATTCAAAATAGACTACGTGAGATTTATGGAAGGTGTCTTCAAGGATGGAGATGCAGAGAAAGTGGAAAACCAAGCAGAGCTGGGGAAAGTCTGGTATATCCCACACCAAGGAGTTTACCACCCCAGAAAACCAGGAAAAATCAGAGTGGTTTTCGACTGCTCTGCAAGGTATGAAGGCACCTCCTTAAACGACCATCTGCTAACAGGACCTGACCTCGCAAATAGCCTAACAGCCGTGCTGTGCCGCTTCCGTAAACATCCCATCGCAGTCATGTGTGATGTGGAGAAAATGTTCCACAGGTTTCATGTGAGCGAGGATGATAGAGACTACCTGCGGTTTCTCTGGTGGGAAAATGGAGACACAAACTCTGAACCCAGAGAGTACCGCATGAAGGTTCACCTGTTTGGAGCATCATCATCCCCTGGCTGCGCCAATTATGGCATGAAGCACCTTGCCAGCCAATGTGAGAAAGAGTACCCCTCCGCAGCTAACTTCATCCAGAAACATTTCTATGTCGACGATGGTCTCATAAGTGTAGAGTCGGTGGGTAAGGCAATTGAACTGGTCAAAGAAGCCCAAGCCGTGTGTGCCAAAGGAAAGCTGCACCTTCACAAATTTCTCTCCAACAGCCGAGAGGTCCTTGACTCTGTCGATGTTGCAGAGCGTGCTACGGAGGTAAAGAATGTTGATCTTAATCACGAGGATTTACCAGTTCAAAGAGTGCTAGGTATAAGGTGGAATGTTGAAAATGATAGCTTCTCCTTCAAGGTGTCACTTGAGGAGAAACCAGCAACGCGCCGAGGGATTCTCTCAATTGTGGCCTCCTTGTATGACCCTTTGGGGTTTCTAGCCCCAGTCATTCTTGAAGGGAAAAGAGTGCTGCAGGAGATGTGTCAGAGAGGCACAGGGTGGGATGAGCCACTACCCAAAGGCTTGAAGTTAAGGTGGGAGACTTGGATGAAGGATCTGGAGAACCTGGAAAGAATTGAAATTCAAAGATGCTTCATACCTGACAGCCTTGGCGAGATTCAAAGAGTCGAGCTTCATCATTTCTCTGATGCAAGCAGTCAAGGGTATGGCCAGTGCTCTTACATCAGAGTGGTAAGCAGAGAAAGGGTATGCTGCTCCTTGGTCATGGGCAAGGCGAGGGTTGCACCAACCAAAATAGTTACCATACCGAGACTTGAGTTAACTGCAGCAGTAACCTCGGCATCTGTGAGCAGCATGTTAAGAGAGGAGCTAGAACTCAAGGTTGATGACGAATATTTTTGGACAGACTCAAAGGTCGTGCTTGGTTACATCAACAATGAAGCAAGAAGGTTCCATGTGTTCGTGGCAAACCGCGTGCAGAGAATTCGAGAAACCACCGATGCACGGAAATGGTACTATGTTGACACAGGAGAAAACCCTGCTGATCATGCCTCGAGAGGCCTCAAAGTAGCTGACCTCATCAAGTCAAATTGGTTCTCTGGTCCCAGCTTTCTATGGGAAAGAGAGATAGCCACAAAACAGGCTACTTCAGATTTGCTGGTGGGAGACCCAGAGGTGAGGACTACCCAGGTGTTGAAGGTTGATGTAGCAAGGCAGTTTGACATCCAGAAGCATCTGCTGCGGTTCTCAAGATGGACTACAGCTGTCAACGTCATTGCTCGTATCCAGTGGCTGGCAAAGAGGATCAGGACCGCTGAGCCTTTAAGCGTGGAAGAGAGAAAGCAAGCTGCACAGACTCTCGTCAAGCTTGCACAACAAGATGCCTTTCAAGAGGAGTTAAACACACTCAGCCAGAAACTAGGAAGGCTGCCTTGCAACCACCAACTCTTTCAGCTTGACCCATTCCTCCAAGATGGCATAATGAGAGTAGGAGGAAGACTGAGGAAGGCATCTGTGCCTCTTGAGTTAAGACACCCAGAGATCCTTCCTAAAGATGGTGCTGTTACAAACCTCATCATTGCACACCATCATACCAAGATACAACACCAAGGCAGAGGACAAACCCTCAATGCACTGAGAGCCAATGGTTACTGGATCACTGGTGGAAGTAAGGCTGTAGCCCAATACATCAGGCAGTGCGTACAGTGCAGGAGAGCCCGCGCGCCACCAGAGGAGCAATGGATGGCAGATCTACCTAGTGACCGTGTTGATCCCACACCACCATTCACTTATTGTGGTATGGACTGCTTTGGTCCTTTTCACACCAAACAAGGTCGCAAAGATCAAAAACGGTACGGCCTCCTCTTCACATGTTTTTGCTCAAGGGCAGTGCATATAGAGATGTTGGAGGATTTGACGACTGACGCATTCATCAATGCTTTGCGCTGCTTCATTGCCCTTCGTGGAGCTGTTAGGCACATTAGGTCCGATCAGGGAACTAACTTTATGGGGGCAAGAAACGAGATGGCAAAGGCTCTGAAAGAACTTGATAAGGAAAGAGTGACTGCATACCTAGCAGAAAATCAGTGCGACTTCCAGATGAATACGCCCCACTCTAGTCATGCTGGAGGCGCATGGGAGCGTCAAATCCGGACAGTGAGAAGCGTACTGAGCACGGTCCTTGCCTGCAGTGTGGGAAGGTTGGATGATGCTTCATTGAGAACATTCCTTTATGAAGCTATGTGCATCGTGAATAACCGCCCACTCACTGTTGATAACATCAATGACCCCAAAAGCTTGGAGCCACTCACACCGAACCACTTGATCACCATGAAATCCTCAGTCCCACTTCCACCTCCAGGTAAATTTGTCAAGGAGGACCTGTATGCTAAGAAACGGTGGAGAAGGGTACAGTATCTGATTGAGCAATTTTGGCACAGATGGAGAAAGGAATACCTGGCCAATATTGCTCTGAGACAGCGATGGCATACACCAAGACGTAATGTGGAGGTGGGTGACATTGTGATTCTCAAAGAGGAAGATGTTCCTCGCAATGAATGGAAACTTGCTAGGGTTGTGGAAGCACATGAGGATGATGATGGACTTGTACGGAAGGTGACAATCCAGACTGGTGATCGGAAGTTAGGAAAGGGAGGCGAACGCCTCGTCCAACCCTCAATCATTCAGAGACCCATTCAGAAATTAGTGGTCCTGGTGAAAAACAGCTAAATGGGGAAAATGTCATTCATTGATTAGATTTCCCTTCTAAAATAGAAGTTGTCATTATGCTGTACTTCATGCACATGTTATGGAGATGTAAAATCTACTGTTCATATTGTTGAATTCATTTGTTGAGAAAAGAATATTGTTTATGTCAATGCAAGAATGTTTAAAAACAACAACATGGTGCTTGGGAATTACCATTGATATAATGAGAAATGCAAGTGTATTTACGTTCACAATTGTAATAATCAAAGGTAATTGGTGGGAGTGTAGCTGACGCTGAAATGTTTATGTGGGTTGCCATGACAACACCAAAGTGAATCTGAGATCGTTATTGTTTTCTATTTGTTTTCTTTATTTGCTTCTCATGCTTGTGTACATTTGCAGTAGGAAAGGTAATCTATGAATCCAGTGATATATCCTGCTTATAAGAAATGTTTCTGTTAAAATATTATTGTGAAGTAGTCACTTCCTGTGAGTTGCGGGAACCGGAAGTTGTGCGCGGGAGAGACAAGACAGAACGGTAACACGGCGGACTTTTCGGAATATACAACTTTTCTACTGCTGGTTTTACAAGGCGTACACGGTAAAAAATCATTATGCTGTTATTTGTTTAACACTTGTGCACCTTGTGAAAGGAAATAAGTGGCTGAGATGAATATCATATGTGCTATTGATATTATTTTACTTGTTTCTAGTTTTCACGGTGCTCCATGATTGTGAGAGGAATAAAAGAATTGTGGACATCAGTACGGAGCGTGGATTCTTTCGACCAGGGTAGAAACAGGTATTGTTTGCGGGCAAATACCACAGCCTTGAAAAAAAGCTTGCATGTGAATTTTCAGTCAAACACACCTAAAACAATGTCTAGAATGTGAAATGTTGGTATAATGGTGCTACTTGAAGCCTGAAAACGATCTCCCATAAAAAAAAACAAAAAACGAGCAAACAGCAGTAGCAGACGTCCTGACTGGATTCTACGTTAGCATAGATCCCTCCAGAGTTTTGTGCACACGGTTTAGGTAAAAATGAAAAAGGTTGAGGTTTTACATTTAGTTCAGTATTACCTGTTGCCTGTGTCCTTGTCTTTTGGGAAAATACTTTACACAAGTAATGGCTCAAAGAGGATTCCTTTTTTTTTTTTTTTTTTTTACTGTGCTGCAATTGATTACTGGATTATTTGTGCCATTAATTAGTGTCAACTAATTTTTATTCGATCTCCGCACAGGATATGCTTGTGAAGATGGAATATGGGGGAGAGCAGAAGTGCGTTGAAGTTCCACAAAGGGATGAATGAAGGACATGCATATTGTATTGAAGAAATAAGTGATGAGAATGCTGTTATTTGCATTTACCATGTCAGACCTTTTGATAAACAAAATTCTAATGAAAGTGAGAACATGTACACTGTTACATCTTTCAGAAAATGTTTTGAAATTGTGGTGCACAGTTCAGAATAAATGTTTTTCAAAAACCATTGCATCTTTTTAGTAAATGTTTATTTCCAAAAGAAATTTCTAGAAGTTCAGAACAGTAAAATTCCCGCTTTTTAGAATGAATTAGAAGATAACTCTTACGTAGTTAAACTAAAATACTCTTTGAGAGTTAACTCATTCACTGCCAGCCATTGGCAGTGAATGGGTTAAACCCATTGACTCATGCACTGCAATTGACGGCTATAGACGTCAATGGCAGTGAATGAGTTAATATATAAACTCTTAACACCAAGTGTTAAATTATCAACTCCAGACAGATTTGGTGTTTAACACTAAATCAGAGTTAACGTACCAACTCTCCAAAAAGAGTTAAATTAACACTCTCTGGTGTGGACCCATATAGACACTTTAATAGTGTTGAAATCAAATCCGACAGTGTTAATTTGGACATGCTGGATTTGCTGTGTACATGAGTGCATTAATGAAAGCCCAGTACAGATTAGAGCAACTGCACTGCACATTAGAGACGTAATCATCCTGCAGAAGAACAGCTACTGGTCAGTAAAACCAAGAAGGGTCAGTCACAGATCCCAGCACTAGATCAATAAACTTATGGAAGGCATTTTCAAAGGTAAAAATACTTTTCGATTTGAGTTTTAAACTCATTCACATCTGATCTGTGCCTATTTTGACCTACTTGCATACAGGATAAAACTGTCAGGAGAAAATGATGATATGGTCAGGAGTCATATTTAAAACACACAAATGCATCCTGGTGATTTTACTCCACTTTAAAAAAAAAAGCGAGTACATCATTCGATCTGCACTCGATGTGCTAGCTTTATTTAATACACTAAAGAAAAGATAGACTTTATCATTATCTATGCTAAAATCACTGAGGAAGCAGCTTCCTCCAGCTGCTCCTCCGGCAGAACATCTGCTAACCTTACATAGTGACGGGCTGTCAAGTTGTGTAAATGTCATTATTCATTCTCATTATACTAATTTCTTGTGTGATAGTACCTCTCAAAACATTCACTCACTTTGTGCAGTTTCTCGCCTCCCTTTTCACCATTGGTCACTCAAGGGTTTTAGCCTAATATAATACATTTTAAGCTGTTTCTGAATTGAAGTTCAAAACTCCACATTAGCCGTTACTGTCATTCAGAGTTTAGTGGAATAAGCCTCCTCTTGCTAATCAGTACAGAACAGGTAATCAGTAGTTGTACATCAGTTAGCATGTAATTAGCCTAGCTCGACACAACTGATTGTTAACTGGCGACATCTACAGCATCATTTTCCCGTTCCTGTCTCTGTGGGCAATTTTTATTTTTTTTAAAAACACACACACACTGTAAGTGTTTATATACTCCATGTTCATTATGATCACCACTAAAAAACAGCTTGGAAAATAGGGAGGAAAATATGTTATAACTGCTAATGCAATCAGCCATGCCCACTTACAGTAATGGAGTTGTGCTTTGAACACAGACTGAAATTAGATTGACTGCCTGAGCAGTAAGGCATAACAGAGAATATATTTCATGTGATAATGTGAACTCCAAAGTGCTCCACATGTTCCAGTGGGGTTTTATTAAAAGTGTGCTGACTTTTTCTTGTTATTTGTTGGTTTGGAAATGCCTCTGAGGCACAGAAAAAATCCATTAGAAATAACCAGGAAATTGTCGGGAACTTCCTTACCAAGCCTAGAAAGTATTTAAGGGACTGTTTCATTTTTGCTTCAACCCAATTTCCTCATGGAGACAAATACATGTTTCTTTTAGCGTCAGATTCATTTGGTTAGGGCCATGAATGGAGTGACTTTTTCTCAACTTCTGTTTGTTCTTTTTCTTTTTTGCTGTGGTTCCTCTGGTTCTGTTTACATTTTCATCCATCCATTGTTTTCCATTTACACAGTTCAGGGTTGTTTATATTCCTGTTTCAATTTTATTACGCAAGCTTCTGTTCGCTATGCACTTCAGGATGAGTAGTTTGTGTTAGGAGCACAGGGGCCTATTTGGAAGGCTAGTGGAAAAGGTCAAACTTTTAAGAAAACCAGCTGCACGGGCAAAATCCCTAAGGTGGCTGTGCTGACAGGTTGCCCTCAGACTGAACAGGGTTTGGCAGCATAAATATATAACAGGTGTACCAACCTTGGGTTACTCTGAAGCACCATGGCTAGCCGTGAGAAGTAATGATTCTTAACTTTGAGCTTTCACATCCACAAGTAATTTGAGCACTAGAATATCTTTGAAGCTTAAGATAAATAGAGAAAAACTGTGATGTGATGCAAAGTATTCTTTAGATGTAGGCATAAACGAGTTAGCTGGATAAAGTAAAGTAGATCTGAACTCATTATATTTCGGTCTGTTATAGGTTATATCTGTTATTAAGTTTCTACTACAATGACAAGAAACTGGAAGAAATGACTGCAGCGAGCTTGAAATTAGTTCTCTTTTTGAAAGTATCTCCTTCAAGAATTTGAGCCATGAACGGATGACATCGTTGACATGAGCATCAGAAGATGGAAATGGGGTTCTCATCAAAGCTCCAGGTCTAAAAACTCAACCCAGCACTTTGAGTTTGTTGTTATATTTGTGATTCCTTATGGATGTTGAAAGGATGTTCCAGTATTATTTTCAGGTTGCCTTGAGTTTTAAGAGTAGTTTAGGTTATTCTATGTCTTTTTAGTAACATCCTCATAGTCCATTCATAGTTATCTCAGTTAGTTTTCCTGTTTAGGCTTCAGTTTACTTTCTGCCATTTTATTTTTGTATTAAAAAATACCGTCTCTCCTTCAGTGGCTGCATTTTGGTCCTCCTCTCACACGCCATACAGTCTGCTGCAGACCGTGACAACCGTGGTGTAGAAACTAGGACAGTATGTGCATTCTGAACATCTAGCAGCTAAAAACACCCCAAACATTACATTGTTAAAAAAAAGATCTGTAATGTAACAATTAGTGCTGTCCAAATTAACACATTAAAGCATCTGGAGTGCAGAATGACTCAAAATCCCTGAAATGTTTCTGTCAATGGGCAGTTGATCTGGTAGTGATGGGCAGCTGAACCAATCAATTCAATTTGGAAAATAATAAACACACGTTGGCCCTCTCGATGGGAAATTTGAGTATTAAAAAATAACAAGACTGAACAGTTGACCAACAAAGTATTATGCACATTGTGCAAGAAGGAATTTTCTTTTCACCGAAGCACTTCAAGCTTAAAATATCACATTGATGCAAAGCATACGTTAACTCAGGGATGCTGCTAGGACTTTGGCTAACACGTCACCCAGCTTGCGATAAAACTACTCACGGAGCATCTGGGACTCAGTAAGTCGACCTCGGAAATATTGACTGACACAATGCCAGCTGGATTGCAACAAACTGCAGACCTATTAATATCGTTGAGAACACGCGCTTTACATAGCTTTGGTTCCTCGTTTCAAGGACTTGAAATGACCCCAAGAGTGACAGAGAGAGAGTGGATAAATGTTTACAGAGTTTTTTGTTAACATGAATTTTCAAGCTGTTCAATAAACATGTTAAGTGCGTGTATTTCCCCTTTCTTTTTCCGAGTCTGTTTGCTCATGCAAAATGAAATCCGATTATTATAGAATAAAAATGAAGGATATGTAATCTTGATTAAGCAAAATTTATCCAGCAGACCGCCCCGACTCTGCAGCAGCAGGTAGGGCCCACAAACCCCAGTCGGACGGCCAACTCCTCCTCCTTAAAATTGAGAGGTGGGCAACGACGCCAGGGGTGGGGTGTACACCCTGATGGTAATTTGGAGTCCGTGTAGTGTGCCCACCCCCAAGATCCTATATGTATGTGTTATGAGAGTGTGAGTAATGTGAATGTCTAAGTCGTGAGATAAAATTGAGGCACAAGAAGCCAGAAGGGGACAGGGGGGGGGATGCTTCGCCAGCACCCTGGTGACATACCCCTACTCCAAGGCCCTGCATGTGTGGGTGATTGTGGTGGAGCGGGAAGAGGGAGGCAGCTGGAGATGGGGAGGGAAGGAAGGGAGGAGCAAGTGACCCCTCCCTGGGGCTAGCTCCCCCGCTGACCCCAGTAGGCACCCCAATACTCTGCAACCCGCCAGGGAAAGGGGGCCCCGGCCCATCCGGACCGGGACCCATCATAGCAGCGCCGCCCGGTCCTACAGAGCCCGGGACAGCCCACCCGACCCCACCACAGAGAAAACTGCACCCACCCCGTCATCCACTCATCTTCCAGACTACACAAGACAATAGACGCCCAGGCTGAGATCGTCCTCCACCTCTCCTGTATCTCCCCCTCCTGCAGAGTGAGTTCCTGAAGAGAGGAGAGCTCCTGCAAGATGTAACAACCTCCCCCACCAGTTGAAGAGCCCCCCAGGTGGCTCAATGCACTGGCGGCACCCTGCGCCAGGGCTGGGCCCCCATGCAATGGTCACTTTAAAGACAGGGGACCATGAGTGTGATAATTTGCAGTCAGTTTTTCCCTGTCCAAAAAAGATTGTCCCATTGTCCTCTCATGTGACTCAGGCTTCATATAAAAATGTATTGTTTTAGCTAATAGTAGTTAGCATTAACTTACCATCAAGCATGGATATTTTTTTATGTTCCAAATGTAGCAGCTGGATAGAAAATGTTGCTTTCTTACTAATCTTGTCACTTACAAAAATAGTATTTAAAGCCACAACTTTGATTCTATTGAACCATCAACCTTCTTGTCCTTAGTGAGGTTGTGTTGTGTATGTGGTGTCTATGTTGTGCTATTAGTGCAGCATATTATGATTAGTGGATTCCACATCTCCATATCATGTGAGATAATATCAACTGGACACATTAAAGCAGAAAATAATTGTCACATATTTTGTATTTTTGCTGAAAATGTGTCCCCTCTTCCTAACATACATATCTCTTCATGGGCTCCAAATCAAGAAATGGCTCATTTTCATGTCATGTTACAGTAATAACAAGGTATCTAAAAAAGAACAACCAAATTGGAGAGCATATTTAAATACAGAAATATAAAACCAGAAGCAAATACGAGAAAGTAGATGGAAAAAGAAACTAGATGATTATCATGTAAGCCTGAAAGATCCAAAAAGACAATAAACAGAAAAAATACAGAGTTAAAGAATCAAATCATAGACCAATTCAGTTCAGCTTAGAAGCAGTGCTCTGTGGTGACAGCGGCAATGACGTCATCATGAGCCTGACTTTGTACCTGCTCAGACTGAGTAGATGGCTTTATCACTTTGGAGACAACTGGTTCATTTGCTTCATTTAAAACAGTTAAAATGAAAAAAAAAAACATAAAATATTTTAGTTAATTATGAAGAGTTCAGACATAGAGAGGAGTTAATCATCAGCATATTGACTGATCACTGAATAATACAGGGTGTTACCTGTTGTTCTGTGTCAATATAAAGACACCATAAGGAGGATGGAGAGTACATGCAGGACACTGCCAGGTGGAGGACCACTTTGAACACAAGGTGGAGGGAGAAGGATTCAAGGGATGTGGCTGAGGAAGAGAGTGGGGTTGTGGATTAAGGTTTACCTGCAGAGAGAATCCCACCTGTTTATGTACATGTGTAGATGAAGGTGAAATCAGAGTGAAGCTCCTCACCTGTGACAGTGATCCAGCTGGATGGAGACTCTCCATGACCGCTGATGTCACACTTGTAGAGGCCTTCATCAGACCTGGAAACATGCTGGATGGTCATGTGACCTGTAGGCTGCTTCCTGATGAGGGAGCCATCTTTATAGAAAGCAGCTGGGAGGTTGGAGGGAGTGGTCTTTGTTTCACAGAGCAGAGTGACGTCATCTCCCTCCATCACAGGGAGGACAGGACTCTGCAGGATCACTGATCCACCTCAACACAGAGACAAACTACAGCATTTCATCCATTTACACACAGCTTCATCAACACTAACTCTAAGTATGTCCACTAAGAGTGGACATATTTCTAAAGTTTCCACATCAGAAAACAAACGCATTGTAACAGTTCAAAATGTCTGTTGAAATAAATAGTTTAAGACAAGTTTTAGATCTTTTCATTTTTATCTTCATGATTAAACGTTTTCAGTATTTGTTACTGTTGCAGTAGCATTATGATGGGAATAATAATAATAATAGTTACTTAGAAAGGAACATTTACTTTTTTTTCATTCACTAACGCTGCTGGTTGCAAGTAGGTTGCAAAGACGCCTTTACCAACCTGCATCAGCTCAGTGAAACATTTGAAGTGGAATTTCATGCTCTGGTACATTTGACATATTTTTTCATTTCTTCTGTTCTCTGAGGTGAGATGCCTTGAACATAAAAGTTTCCAATACAAACTAAAACATGGCACGCTGAAGAAGAGGCATGTAGCTGAGTCTACAATGTCAAGAATCATAACAACATTTAAACATCACTGCAGTTTCTGTTTGTAAGTTTACCATGATGTACAGTAATGTGCAAAAGTCTTGAGCAACCGTTCATTTCTTTACATGTTGCTGAGAAGAGGAAATAGGTGCAGTGATTTATTGAAACATATATAGAAGTACAGTATATGGAAAAACAAAGTTCATACACAGCCTGAACTGTATTTCTGTAATTTCTTTTAGGTATCATCAGAAATATTTTCCTGTAGGACATTTAGAGCTCTACTTCATTTTTATGCTGAAAAATCAAACAATTGCCAATCAAACACTTTGGTGCATCAGAACCTGACAGTATTTTTCTGTATTTCCAATTGTATCAATTTTGACAGGATTCTCAACAGCACTGGCTGAAATGAAGCCCCAAATCCTGAAAATTTAAACTGAAAATGTCAAATGTTTATTCATCACTCCGAGAAGCTTTTAATTAATGGCTATTTTTACCACTAAATGTTTCAGTAAGTTGCAGTTTGCTTTATGATGGCAGTAATAGTAAAATTTTGAAGGAAAGTTCACGTTTTGATTCTAACGCTGCTAGTTGTAAGTATGTTGCAAAGACACCTTTACTGATTAGTACTCGTTGTTATTGCTCATCAACTCACCACACAATTGATAATGAGGAGGAAAGCTACCCATAAAGGCAAAAACTGCTTTGTTGCAGACTGTAAAAGATTTATATTTTGCTGTAAATAATTAGGACATTTTACAGTCTTTCCTGGGATCATATAACTTGATTAATGATTGAAATCTGGGTATGTGCAGTGGGCACAGACTTATGATGGGGAGCTGTATGAGTGCTCTATGAGAGACACGCAGCACACAGTCCTGGTAATCAGCACTGCACTCTATGACCTGACTGTAAGTCATCTTCAAGGCTACAGAAAGCTGCTGCTCAAGTATCGATGAGAACACACATTTGTAAACACATCGAAACTCTCAATGTGTGAGAACAGAATTCAGAGCATGTGTGAGTCATTAGCATGAAATCTGATCTGGCACAAAACAACTTTGTTTCGTTTAGAAGTCACGAAGAGTCATTAAGAGTCTAAGACAAGATGATGTTGAGTCATTTGCACTGCACCTGTTAGCAGAACAACAATGCAAAGTACTTCAAACATCACATACTGTTCATACTTAAACCCTCACAGTACAAAGAACTAAAAAATCAAACAGGAGCAGAAACTGAAACTGTGGATGCAGAGTCACTGACAGCTAAAAGAGCAAAAAACAAAACAAAACATGAAAAACAAGAAGATGACGAACAGCTATTAGCAATCATGATACAGACAAACAGCAAGATTGTAAAGACAAATCTAAATATCAGCATGTATAGTAGCTCACCTGTGAGAATAGCTTTAATTAGCAATGATGCTAACGCTGTTAACATTAAAACTGATACAGTAATCCTCTGTTATGGTCAAAGAACAGATGATGGGTTTGGCGGAGGTTTACCCTGGTGCAGGTGTGCTGCGGTCAGTTGAAGAATCCGCAAGTTTCTCTGTGAGTTTCCCATTACATCGTTGCGCACTCGGTGCTTGCTTGGAAGTTTAGGGGTTTTTTTCGCTGTAAAAAGTTTTCTTCCCACGCACAACGGACACTAATGTTTTTGTCACTTTTTATGGAATCAAACTCAAAATAAGGTCAGTACTTCCACGCTTTAAACGCTGCACGCTCATACTCTCTCCCACAATCGATATATGATCCATTGTTGATCTGCACACAGCTGTTATCACCAACGGCGCACTTGCTTACGTCACTGTCATGAGACATTCTCGCAAAAAAATCACGGTTTTAGTAACGCAGTAACTAACGCAGCGTTCCTACGGGAAAGTAACGTAATCTAATTACCGATTTTGCAATAGTAATCCCTTACTTTACTCGTTACTTGAAAAAAGTAATCAGATTACAGTAACGTGTTACAAGTAACGCGTTACTGCCCATCTCTGGTGGGAACTAGTGCGTTAGCGCAGTTTGCTAGTTAACGTGTTGGCCGTCTAGCCCCATGCACGGGGCGATCGGCGGTAGCTCGTTAACGGAGATTTGCCGTGTTGTGGCGTTAAGGTCATTTCAACGAGATTAACCTGAAAGCACTAGTGGGAACACAACGAATATGACTGCACATTTACATCATCCTAGTGCAAAGACAAGTGGAAGCAGACAAAAACAACAAGCATGCATGCGACAAACTTTACCCGAGTCATTTAGACAGCTGTTAGCACAGGATTCTCCTTATGGGGACCTGATATGTTTAATATGCTGCTGAGAATATAGCCCAGAAGAAGCTTATAGTATAACCATTTCTCTGTAATAAACTCTCTTTTCCAAAGATGAGTGATTCCTCAATCAGATACAGGGCTCGCAATATCGCTAGCCCGACGTCCCGGGGCTAGCAATTTTTCCAGTCGGGCTACCAAAATCTATCTCTGCCCTGCCCGTCCGGCTATTGTAGGAAGGAAAAATATATGTCAATGCTTTTGCATTCTTTCGGAAATGTAGCTGGGTAATTATGTCATCGGTGAGCCACTGTCAATATGTGACATATTGAAATCACGATTGAATTTGCGCTTGTTTTTTGTTTTCACTTTGCAATCGTGCGAACTGTGTATAGAGAGCGACAGCACTGATCTGTGAGTGATGATAATTTGTGCACCAATTCCTCTGACATCGTCTTATCAATTGTTAGCTTACTATGCAAACATGACAAGTGAAATCTCCCGCAGCAAGCTTAAACATGTGAGAGGTTGATCGCGCAGAGAATCGCTGAGCTTATGTGAGTGTCTGTGTAAAAGCAGCAGGATATATATTTTAGTTCTGCTGAGCCAAATAAGACAGGTCAGGGTGAAGAAGTGACAGCCAAAGAAAAGCTTACCACAAAACGGAGAAGTTATGACAAATCAGACTATAAGGCAAAAAGAAAGTGCAGCTTTATGGTTTCATGGACAAAAGAATTTCTGTGACTGCAATATGACGAGCTAAATAACCAGGGGTGCACATAAGTGGTCCACAGGTGCGCATTCGCTGTCAAAATAAAAAACACGCACAAGGGTTAGGGTTAAATTTAAAAACTGTACTTCTGAGTTAAAATATATATTTATAATTTTAATAAATGACAAATTAAAAAGGCATGAATATTTTTTTGTATCGAAAAAATATCGAACCGTGACACCAAAGTATCGAACCGAACCGAACCGTGAATTTTGTGTATCGTTGCACCCCTAATATATATATATATATAGTCATACTTCTTTTTAAGGCTTTGTTTGAAGAGTGGACATATTTCTAGAGTTTCCACATCAGAACACAAACGTACAGTAACAGTTTGCTCAGGGTGTTTAAAAGACTATCTGCTGAAATGTTTGAATGAAGCTGAGAGGAACATTAGCCTAATATGTGATCAACCTATAAGAGATCTATGTCTGAATAAGGCAGCAATGTTACTCATCCACTTGCTGAAAAGAAAATGCTTGCTCATCTCTCCCATCATGTGTTTTTAGTTTGTTTGTTTCATTCAGAAAACACGTGATTCTGATGTCTTTAATATTGTTGAAGCTGTGAATCCATCCTCTCTGCTCTGTGTTGTTTTCTCTCTCCTTCAGTCCAAGTGAACCTCACAGCCACCATCGGACAGAATGTCACTCTACCATGTCGAGCTCCAAACAACCCAGCACACAGCTGTAGAGTGGAGCAGGGCTGAAATAGAAGAACAATATGTGTTTTTTTACTTGGATGATCATCCTGATCTAGCTAAACAGCATCCATCTTTTGAGAACTGGGTGGATCTGCAGGACAGACAGATGAAGGAGGGAGACGTGTCTTTGATTCTGAGCAATGTGACCATTAATGACACTGGAACATACGAGTGTCGTGTCAACAGACTAACAAGCCGCAGGAGAGCTCATCTGAAGACTCCTCGATCAGCATCATCTACCTGAGAGTTGATCCTCCAGGTGAGTGAGTAGAGTTGAGTGTATAAGTAAGTAAGTAAGCAAAATTTTATTTATTTAGCACATTTCTAGATAAAAGATCACAAAGTTCTTCACAAGGTATAAACAAAAAGCAGACAAAAGTTAACAAAATGCAATTCTAAAAAGATGTGTTTTTAGTTGTTTTTTAAAAGTGACCACTGAGTCCGCAGAGCTTAAGTTGTGAGGAAGAGAGTTCCACAGTCTGGCAGCCACAGTGGCAAAAGCTCTATCTCCCTTGGTTTTCAGCCTTGTATGCTGAATAACAAGTAGGCCCTGATCACATGACCTCAGGGACCTACTAGGGACACAGGGCTGTAAAAGTTCAATGATGTGTGATCAGGGGTGAAGCTGCTTCCTGGTTGTTGATGTTTGTTTCTCTGACTTTCAGTTTAAATATATACTTTATATGTTTGTTTTTAGTACTTGTTTTCTTACTATTAACATCTGAAGGCAAAGAGGTGTGAGGGGTGTTAAGGAGAGGGGTGGAGGGACATGTTCAGAGGACTGCATCAGGTAAGGCTGGCAGTCATCACTAATAACAGCCTCAAAAAAAAAATTTTCTCCCTTTTTTTTGTTTTTTGTCCCGTTTGGATCTATAGCCATCAGAATTGTTGTCTTGAGGCCAAGAAAGATGCCAAGCGGATTTATTTTACCAAGTGGATCATCATGGCCTTGCCATATTGGTCCATTTGATTGACCTTTATTATAATTATGAATTTATTTTATTTTCAGTTGCTACAAACGGGACAGACATGACTGTGGGATAGGACAGGGAGAGAGAATGAAAGAAAGAGAGGGAGAGAAAGAAAACCAAAGGGGAGAAGAGACGGTGAGAAGGGGGGGAAGAGAGAAAAAAACAAACAAACAAACAAAACAAAACACCTGGATCACCTGTATGGAGAAAAAAAAACAGAGGAGACAGCAAACAACAAAGAGCAACATAATAAGAAAAAAAAGCACCATCACAATAAACTAGCTAGCAGTAGATATCAATAGTTACTAAATAATAAACGATATTGTGCAGCACGCAAGATAGACAGCGCACAGTGTGCTTTGAGGCAGCAGCCAAGAAAGCTGTAGTCCGCGTCTGTGAATACCCATGTGTACACCTGTGTGCATACCTGTATGGATCAGCATGCTTGCATTCCAAAGGTTTCTCCATGTAATGATCTGCTAGGGAGTGTGGGGAGCCACAGCCCTGTCCTCTATGGTATCAAGCAGGTATGGAGGAGATCAAAACTCCAGACATCCAGAGGCCCCCAGAACACAAGAGACAAAGGAAGACCCACAGATGGGCAGCTGCGCCACTGTCCCAGTAAGAGCTAAGGAGAGTCCCAGATGAGGGCTCATTCAGCAGCCGCGGAGCAGAAGCCAGGGGGAGTTGCAGTGACGCGCCCATGAGCTCCGCCGGCAGCCAGCTGTGCCTGAGTGACCGAGCCCCAGGCCGAGAGGCTCCTCCAAAGTGACCCGAGCGAGCCCCAATAAGCGGCCGCCAAGGAGTGAGCCGGTGTGTACCCGGACGCCCACCCCCAGATACAAAGAACCACCAACGCACCGACACCTGAGGGAGTCCGCCACTGGCAGGGGAAGTGGTGGTGGGTGGAGATAGGCCTCCAAACCTTGGAGGGCCCGAGATGTCCCCAGAGAGGTGGCGTCTGATACCCAACCTGACATATAGACACAGACATACAGGCACACACAGACACAAACATCCATTCCCACCCTCATGCTCTCATGTGCACTTCACACTCAACCGACGTGGAGACAAACATAAAGAGACGCTGTACACACGATCACACTCCCCAAGCGTACTCTACAAACCGGGTCTAGGTACCCTTGCCCCTGGAGGGGGGAACTGCACCCAGACCCAGGTGGTGTTACCCTTTTCCCTGCGGTGGGGAGAGGCAGACCGCCCCGACTCCGCAGCAGCAGGGAGGCCCCACACCCCAGACCGCAGTCGGACGGCCAACTCCTCCTCCTAGCCCCCCCGCTCCAGCAGGCCGCAGAGAATGGGGGTGAGAGAAGACTCCAAACCTCCCTCCACCCGCTCATTGTAGTGTTGATGCATGTATGTTCTAAGGTGCAATTAAAACCCAGGAGGGCATGGAGCTACCTGCCAAGGAGCAGCAGGTAAGCGCATGGTCCCTCCTGCTAGCCCTCAATGTCTATGTGTATTTAAAATTGAGAGGTGGGCAACGATGCCAGGGGTGGGGTGTACACCCTGATGGTAACTTGGACTCCGTGTATCGTGCCCACCCCCAAGATCCTATATGTATGTGTAATGAGAGTGTGAGTAATGTGAATGTCTAAGTTGTGGGATAAAATTGAGGCAGAGGCAGCCAGAAGGGGACAGAGGGGGGGGGGGGGGGGGGGGGGGGGGGTAGCAGGTGACCCCTCCCTGGGGCCAGCTCCCCCACTGACCCCAGTAGGCACCCCCATACTCCGCGACCCGCCAGGGAAAGGGGGCCCAGGCCCATCCAGACCGGGGCCCAGCGCAGCAGCGCCCCCCGGCCCCACAGAGCCCGGGACAGTCCACCCAACCCCACCACAGAGAAAACTGCACCCACCCCACCATCCACTCATCTTCCAGACTACATGAGACAATAGACGCCCAGGCTGAGATCTTCCTCCACCTCTCCTGTATCTCCCCCTCCTGCAGAGAGTTCCTGAGGGGAGGAAAGCTCCTGCAAGGTGTGACAATCTCCCCCACCGGTTGAAGAGCCCCACAGGTGGCTCGACACACCGGCGGCACCCTGCGCCAGGGATGGGCCCCCGTGCACACACCCGCCCACAACCCCGGCAACACACAAACCAGGACCCAAGGCCCCGAGGCCCGGCCAGAGCCCCGGCCCAGAAACGGAGCGCCCCCAGACCCTCACGCCCATCCCGGACCCACCCAGGGGCAGACAGGCTACCAGGTCAGTAACCCACGTCCATCAGCACAGACCCTCCCCTAGCCCCGCTGCACGCAGCCACGAGGAAATAGTCAGAAAAGAGCCCCCAACCGGACATGACCGCTACCCCGGGTTGAGCCCCCCAAGGAAGATGCCTCAAATTTCTATGTGAAGCCTGGAGAGGGAAGAGAGGAGCAGGAGAGGAGTGCAGAACTGGGACAAGGACCTGAAAAGCTGCCCACACTGCATTGGGGAAAAAAACAAACAAACTGTAAATAAAACACTGACATCACACAGCTGAGCATCAGGACATTAATGCTACAGTTTTTTTCTTTCTTTCTTTAAATCGTTCAAACTTGTTGACAATGTTCAAAATGTCTGTTGAAATAAATAGTTTAAGACAAGTTTGAAATCTTTTCATTTTTATCTTCATGATTAAAAGTTTTCAGTATTTGTTACTGTTGCAGTAGCATTATGATGGGAATAATAATAATAATAGTTACTTAGAAAGTAAGTATTGTAAAGCGCTTTGGGTGCCTAGAAAAGCGCTATATAAATCCAATCCATTATTATTATTATTATTATTAGAAAGGAACATTTACTTTTTTTTCATTCACCAATGCTGCTGGTTGCAAGTAGGTTGCAAAGACGCCTTTACCAACCTGCATCAGCTCAGTGAAACATTTGAAGTGGAATTTCATGCTCTGGTACATTTGACATATTTTTTCATTTCTTCTGTTCTCTGAGGTGAGATGCCTTGAACATAAAAGTTTCCAATACAAACTAAAACATGGCACGCTGAAGAAGAGGCATGTAGCTGAGTCTACAATGTCAAGAATCATAACAACATTTAAACATCACTGCAGTTTCTGTTTGTAAGTTTACCATGATGTACAGTAATGTGCAAAAGTCTTGAGCAACCGTTCATTTCTTTACATGTTGCTGAGAAGAGGAAATAGGTGCAGTGATTTATTGAAACATATATAGAAGTACAGTATATGGAAAAACAAAGTTCATACACAGCCTGAACTGTATTTCTGTAATTTCTTTTAGGTATCATCAGAAATATTTTCCTGTAGGACATTTAGAGCTCTACTTCATTTTTATGCTGAAAAATCAAACAATTGCCAATCAAACACTTTGGTGCATCAGAACCTGACAGTATTTTTCTGTATTTCCAATTGTATCAATTTTGACAGGATTCTCAACAGCACTGGCTGAAATGAAGCCCCAAATCCTGAAAATTTAAACTGAAAATGTCAAATGTTTATTCATCACTCCGAGAAGCTTTTAATTAATGGCTATTTTTACCACTAAATGTTTCAGTAAGTTGCAGTTTGCTTTATGATGGCAGTAATAGTAAAATTTTGAAGGAAAGTTCACGTTTTGATTCTAACGCTGCTAGTTGTAAGTATGTTGCAAAGACACCTTTACTGATTAGTACTCATTGTTATTGCTCATCAACTCACCACACAATTGATAATGAGGAGGAAAGCTACCCATAAAGGCAAAAACTGCTTTGTTGCAGACTGTAAAAGATTTATATTTTGCTGTAAATAATTAGGACATTTTACAGTCTTTCCTGGGATCATATAACTTGATTAATGATTGAAATCTGGGTATGTGCAGTGGGCACAGACTTATGATGGGGAGCTGTATGAGTGCTCTATGAGAGACACGCAGCACACAGTCCTGGTAATCAGCACTGCACTCTATGACCTGACTGTAAGTCATCTTCAAGGCTACAGAAAGCTGCTGCTCAAGTATCGATGAGAACACACATTTGTAAACACATCGAAACTCTCAATGTGTGAGAACAGAATTCAGAGCATGTGTGAGTCATTAGCATGAAATCTGATCTGGCACAAAACAACTTTGTTTCGTTTAGAAGTCACGAAGAGTCATTAAGAGTCTAAGACAAGATGATGTTGAGTCATTTGCACTGCACCTGTTAGCAGAACAACAATGCAAAGTACTTCAAACATCACATACTGTTCATACTTAAACCCTCACAGTACAAAGAACTAAAAAATCAAACAGGAGCAGAAACTGAAACTGTGGATGCAGAGTCACTGACAGCTAAAAGAGCAAAAAACAAAACAAAACATGAAAAACAAGAAGATGACGAACAGCTATTAGCAATCATGATACAGACAAACAGCAAGATTGTAAAGACAAATCTAAATATCAGCATGTATAGTAGCTCACCTGTGAGAATAGCTTTAATTAGCAATGATGCTAACGCTGTTAACATTAAAACTGATACAGTAATCCTCTGTTATGGTCAAAGAACAGATGATGGGTTTGGCGGAGGTTTACCCTGGTGCAGGTGTGCTGCGGTCAGTTGAAGAATCCGCAAGTTTCTCTGTGAGTTTCCCATTACATCGTTGCGCACTCGGTGCTTGCTTGGAAGTTTAGGGGTTTTTTTCGCTGTAAAAAGTTTTCTTCCCACGCACAACGGACACTAATGTTTTTGTCACTTTTTATGGAATCAAACTCAAAATAAGGTCAGTACTTCCACGCTTTAAACGCTGCACGCTCATACTCTCTCCCACAATCGATATATGATCCATTGTTGATCTGCACACAGCTGTTATCACCAACGGCGCACTTGCTTACGTCACTGTCATGAGACATTCTCGCAAAAAAATCACGGTTTTAGTAACGCAGTAACTAACGCAGCGTTCCTACGGGAAAGTAACGTAATCTAATTACCGATTTTGCAATAGTAATCCCTTACTTTACTCGTTACTTGAAAAAAGTAATCAGATTACAGTAACGTGTTACAAGTAACGCGTTACTGCCCATCTCTGGTGGGAACTAGTGCGTTAGCGCAGTTTGCTAGTTAACGTGTTGGCCGTCTAGCCCCATGCACGGGGCGATCGGCGGTAGCTCGTTAACGGAGATTTGCCGTGTTGTGGCGTTAAGGTCATTTCAACGAGATTAACCTGAAAGCACTAGTGGGAACACAACGAATATGACTGCACATTTACATCATCCTAGTGCAAAGACAAGTGGAAGCAGACAAAAACAACAAGCATGCATGCGACAAACTTTACCCGAGTCATTTAGACAGCTGTTAGCACAGGATTCTCCTTATGGGGACCTGATATGTTTAATATGCTGCTGAGAATATAGCCCAGAAGAAGCTTATAGTATAACCATTTCTCTGTAATAAACTCTCTTTTCCAAAGATGAGTGATTCCTCAATCAGATACAGGGCTCGCAATATCGCTAGCCCGACGTCCCGGGGCTAGCAATTTTTCCAGTCGGGCTACCAAAATCTATCTCTGCCCTGCCCGTCCGGCTATTGTAGGAAGGAAAAATATATGTCAATGCTTTTGCATTCTTTCGGAAATGTAGCTGGGTAATTATGTCATCGGTGAGCCACTGTCAATATGTGACATATTGAAATCACGATTGAATTTGCGCTTGTTTTTTGTTTTCACTTTGCAATCGTGCGAACTGTGTATAGAGAGTGACAGCACTGATCTGTGAGTGATGATAATTTGTGCACCAATTCCTCTGACATCGTCTTATCAATTGTTAGCTTACTATGCAAACATGACAAGTGAAATCTCCCGCAGCAAGCTTAAACATGTGAGAGGTTGATCGCGCAGAGAATCGCTGAGCTTATGTGAGTGCGTGTGTAAAAGCAGCAGGATATATATTTTAGTTCTGCTGAGCCAAATAAGACAGGTCAGGGTGAAGAAGTGACAGCCAAAGAAAATCTTACCACAAAACGGAGAAGTTATGACAAATCAGACTATAAGGCAAAAAGAAAGTGCAGCTTTATGGTTTCATGGACAAAAGAATTTCTGTGGCTGCAATATGACGAGCTAAATAACCAGGGGTGCACATAAGTGGTCCACAGGTGCGCATTCGCTGTCAAAATAAAAAACACGCACAAGGGTTAGGGTTAAATTTAAAAACTGTACTTTTGAGTTAAAATATATATTTATAATTTTAATAAGTGACAAATTAAAAAAGCATGAATATTTTTTTGTATCGAAAAAATATCGAACCGTGACACCAAAGTATCGAACCGAACCGAACCGTGAATTTTGTGTATCGTTGCACCCCTAATATATATATATAGTCATACTTCTTTTTAAGGCTTTGTTTGAAGAGTGGACATATTTCTAGAGTTTCCACATCAGAACACAAACGTACAGTAACAGTTTGCTCAGGGTGTTTTAAAGACTATCTGCTGAAATGTTTGAATGAAGCTGTGAGGAACATTAGCCTAATATGTGATCAACCTATAAGAGATCTATGTCTGAATAAGGCAGCAATGTTACTCATCCACTTGCTGAAAAGAAAATGCTTGCTCATCTCTACCATCATGTGTTTTTAGTTTGCTTGTTTCATTCAGAAAACACGTGATTCTGATGTCTTTAATATTGTTGAAGCTGTGAATCCGTCCTCTCTGCTCTGTGTTGTTTTCTCTCTCCTTCAGTCCACGTGAACCTCACAGCCACCATCGGACAGAATGTCACTCTACCATGTCGAGCTCCAAACAACCCAGCACACAGCTGTAGAGTGGAGCAGGGCTGAAATAGAAGAACAATATGTGTTTTTTTACTTGGATGATCATCCTGATCTAGCTAAACAGCATCCATCTTTTGAGAACTGGGTGGATCTGCAGGACAGACAGATGAAGGAGGGAGACGTGTCTTTGATTCTGAAGAATGTGACGATTAATGACACTGGAACATACGAGTGTCGTGTCAACAGACTAACAAGCCGCAGGAGAGCTCATCTGAAGACTCCTCGATCAGCATCATCTACCTGAGAGTTGATCCTCCAGGTGAGTGAGTAGAGTTGAGTGTATAAGTAAGTAAGTAAGCAAAATTTTATTTATTTAGCACATTTCTAGATAAAAGATCACAAAGTTCTTCACAAGGTATAAACAAAAAGCAGACAAAAGTTAACAAAATGCAATTCTAAAAAGATGTGTTTTTAGTTGTTTTTTAAAAGTGACCACTGAGTCCGCAGATCTTAAGTTGTGAGGAAGAGAGTTCCACAGTCTGGAAGCCACAGTGGCAAAAGCTCTGTCTCCCTTGGTTTTCAGCCTTGTATGCTGAATAAAAAGTAGGCCCTGATCACATGACCTCAGGGACCTACTAGGGACACAGGGCTGTAAAAGTTCAATGATGTGTGATCAGAGGTGAAGCTGCTTCCTGGTTGTTGATGTTTGTTTCTCTGACTTTCAGTTTAAATATATACTTTATATGTTTGTTTTTAGTACTTGTTTTCTTACTATTAACATCTGAAGGCAAAGAGGCGTGAGGGGTGTTAAGGAGAGGGGTGGAGGGACATGTTCAGAGGACTGCATCAGGTAAGGCTGGCAGTCATCACTAATCACAGCCTCAAATTTCTATGTGAAGCATGGAGAGGGAAGAGAGGAGCAGGAGCAGGTGCAGGAGAGGAGTGCAGAACTGGGACAAGGACCTGAAAAGCTGCCAACACTGCATTGGGGAAAAAAACAAACAAACTGTAAATAAAACACTGACGTCACACAGCTGAGCATCAGGACATTACTGCTACAGTTTTTTTCTTTCTTTTCTTTCTTTCTTTAAATCCTTCAAACTTGTTGACAATGTTCAAAATGTCTGTTGAAATAAATAGTTTAAGACAAGTTTGAAATCTTTTCATTTTTATCTTCATGATTAAACGTTTTCAGTATTTGTTACTGTTGCAGTAGCATTATGATGGGAATAATAATAATAATAGTTACTTAGAAAGTAAGTATTGTAAAGCGCTTTGGGTGCCTAGAAAAGCGCTATATAAATCCAATCCATTATTATTATTATTATTATTAGAAAGGAACATTTACTTTTTTTTCATTCACCAATGCTGCTGGTTGCAAGTAGGTTGCAAAGACGCCTTTACCAACCTGCATCAGCTCAGTGAAACATTTGAAGTGGAATTTCATGCTCTGGCACATTTGACATATTTTTTCATTTGTTCTGTTCTCTGAGGTGAGATGCCTTGAACATAAAAGTTTCCAATACAAACTAAAACATGGCACGCTGAAGAAGAGGTGTGTAGCTGAGTCTACAATGTCAAGAATCATAACAACATTTAAACATCACTGCAGTTTCTGTTTGTAAGTTTACCATGATGTACAGTAATGTGCAAAAGTCTTGAGCAACCGTTCATTTCTTTACATGTTGCCCTGAGAAAAGGAAATAGGTGCAGTGATTTATTGAAACATATATAGAAGTACAGTACATGGAAAAACAAAGTTCATACACAGCCTGAACTGTATTTCTGTAATTTCCTTTTCAGAAATATTTTCCTGTAGGACATTTAGAGCTCTACTTCATTTTCATGCTGAAAAATCTAACAATTGCCAATCAAACACTTTGGTGCATCAGAACCTGACAGTATTTTTCTGTATTTCCAATTGTATCAATTTTGACAGGATTCTCAACAGCACTGGCTGAAATGAAGCCCCAAATCCTGAAAATTTAAACTGAAAATGTCAAATGTTTATTCATCACTCCGAGAAGCTTTTAATTAATGGTTATTTTTACCACTAAATGTTTCAGTAAGTTGCAGTTTGCTTTATGATGGCAGTAATAGTAAAATTTTGAAGGAAAGTTAACGTTTTGATTCTAACGCTGCAAGTATCGATGAGAACACACATTTGTAAACACATCGAAACTCTCAATGTGTGAGAACAGAATTCAGAGCATGTGTGAGTCATTAGCATGAAATCTGATCTGGCACAAAACAACTTTGTTTCGTTTAGAAGTCACGAAGAGTCATTAAGAGTCTAAGACAAGATGATGTGGAGTCATTTGCACTGCACCTGTTAGCAGAACAACAATGCAAAGTACTTCAAACATCACATACTGTTCATACTTAAACCCTCACAGTACAAAGAACTAAAAAAACAAACAGGAGCAGAAACTGAAACTGTGGATGCAGAGTCACTGACAGCTAAAAGAGCAAAAAACAAAGCAAAACATGAAAAACAAGAAGATAAAGAACAGCTATTAACAATCATGATACAGACAAACAGCAAGATTGTAAAGACAAATATAAATATCAGCATGTATAGTAGCTCACCTGTGAGAATAGCTTTAATTAGCAATGATGCTAACGCTGTTAACATTAAAACTGATACAGTAATCCTCTGTTATGGTCAAAGAACAGATGATGGGATTTAACAGCATGGTATTATAAAGTGTCTTGAACATAAAGGTTTTATTATTGTTACTAGTAAAACAAATACAACACTGAAGAAGAGGCATGTAGCTGAGTCAAGAATAATAACAACATTTTTAACATCACTGAAGTTTCTGTTTGTAAGTTTACCTTTGAGCCATGGCTTATTTCTTTACATGTTGCTATGAGGATAGGGAATATGTGCAGTGATTTATTGAAATGTGCAAACATATATGGAAATACAGTATACAGGGTAAAACAGTTTGTACAATGAACTTGAAAGTGAAAAATATGCACGATCACCTTTACTCTTCCATACAGCCTGAACACTATTACTGGACTTAATTCACTCAGGTTCTGTCTGTCGGGTCACGTTAACTTCACTGTTTTATTTACAACTGAGCAAATCAGTTTGGCTCAGATTAAAGTTACGTTTCATAACTGCATTGTTTTAGTGAAGTTTAATGTCTCACCAGAGCACATGTTAGACTGAGCCATTCGCTTTGCTTTATTACCTGGTGTTCATATGTGTTGGATTTTTTTCTTAACCATGAATTTTGAGATAAAACTAACATTAAAAATCATTTTTATAAAAGATAAGATAAGATAGAACTTTATTAATCCCTCGGGTGGGTTCCTCTGGGAAATTCGGTTTCCAAAAGCACAGCACCGACAGAAGTTACAGTTACAGAATGTTATATATATATATATATATACATACACACACACATATATAAATACAGAGACAAATATAAATAAAAATAAAATATACGAAGGGGATAAATAGAATAAATAGGAATAAAAAATAAAAATACAAGTGAAATAAAAATACAAGTGAAGTTTGCACATTTCAAGTATTGAGGTCTATTTGCACCATTGACTATTTACAAAAGTATTGCACAAAGGTATTGTACAGTGAGGTGAAGAGGCACTACAGCTAAAAGGAGGAAAGAGAAAGTTTACTAAGATAAAAATAAAAGCAGAGTAACATCTGATTTGTGTGTGGTGTTTTTTTTAATGTTGGTGTTTCAGTCATGTTATGTTTAACTGTCAAAGGCTTGTTAGAAACTAAGGAAGCTAATACTGCTCATGAATGAGACTAAAGGTAGAACGGTGTCCTTTACAACTAAAGATGTTAATAGCACCTCCACATTTATATCATAGTTTATGATATAGCACGTGTATTTCAGTAATAGCCTACTTATTTCAGTGTAGTGGTGAACAGTCACACAGCTCACGTGGGCGTTATCTGTGAAATTTTATCAAACTGCACTTTAGGTAAGCTTTAAAGAGTCAGATCTGGGATAGTTGGCTCCTCTAAACAAATTGTGCAACATGTAAGGTCTCCTCTTTACATATGCTGTGATAGGCTACATACATTTGACTGAACACTCAGGTCTAACTTGATGTTTTGATAATCACAGTGCCATTAATGTAGGGCACAACTGCTCACAGTTACGTCAAAAGGAAATAGTGTTTGGTATTCATGATTCCATACACTATAAATTAAGTGAACTTGTTACAAACACGGTTACAACACATGGCTTCAAGGCTTCAAGCTATATTTATAGAAAATTGTGTTTTGTTGCAGTTTGGAGAGCAAATCTTTCAAATGTCAGGGTGATGACTCCATTTTCACAGATGAATGAAGAAGCATGACGACATTTGTTTTATATTGTATAACAATGTACAACACTGCATATGTTTTACAAATTTCACATATCATGCAGCTTTCTGTCCAGTCAGAGGTATTGAAATGTCAGCTGACTGACCCTGTCCAACATGCTTACACATATCTCATCAATCTTGCACACTATATAGGCTGTACCTCAGGAGGTTGTGCAGGTCACTTACTAACCAGAAGGTGGGCTGGTCGATCCTAGTCTGCTCAGGTCTTCATGCCAAATGACCTTGGTCAAGATAATAATTTCATGGTGCTCACATATGAATGTGTGTCAGTGTTAGATAGGTAGCACTGAGAACAAGCATAGAAAGAAAGTTGTGTAAAGTGCTTTGAGTGCTCAGATACATTAGAAAAGTGCTATATAGGAACCAGTCCCTTCACCATTATCCATATAAAAATCTATTTATCTGGACAGAGTATTGATCAGTTATCATGCAGTGTTTTCATTTTTCATTTTTATTGATTTTTATTGATTTTAGCTTTATCAATAATTGTGTCTGGAGTACAATACAGAAGTAATAGTGCACTGAGGAAAGAAAGTTCTGGTTCTCGGTTGCTGCAGGTCTCAGTGACTTTCTACCTGGAACTAAAGAGGTATTTACACATTTACCAACCTGCTGTTCCTCATCAGCTCAGAGAAAAGCACAGATCTTCCTGCTCTGTTACATTTGACACTTCTTTTTTCTGTATTATGAAAACAGCACATTTCATAACTCTGATCCTTTGAAAGCTTCACGAGTTCAGTAAAGCTCTTACATCTGACATACGTCAAACTGACAAAGTGCCTTTACATAATGGAACATGGCACCGTGAAGAAGACGCATTGTTTTTGTGTCTTCTCAAAAAGATTTCTAATGTGACTCCAGCTTCTGTTAGTAATGATGTGTTACTGTTGAAATGTGAGCCGTTTCTTTAAAGAGCCCATAGTCACAGCTGCCTCCACACCAGCACAAGTTCAACATGAGTGAAACAGAAACTCTGACTCCGTCTATGTGAAAGGTTCAACATCCCATTAACCATTATGGAGTCTCTGATATAAAACTATGATATGATCCAAATCTTTTTTACACATACAAAACTGATTTACAAAAAGTACAAAATATTTATGACCACATTTTGAGCCCATAGGTGAGGTCAAATGTCTTTTTAGATTACACCACAGTCAAGAAGAGTGTGAGACAAAATGTAGACGCAGTTGCATCACAGCTGTTAGCAGGACAAAGAGCTTTAAGAAGACATGAAGAGCATTATTGTTGAATGTCTTTAATCCTGCAGTGACAAACTTATTTCAGTGTTTCCTGTTGCTGTTGTCCTGTTTGTGTAAGAAGAGGCTGAATAAGCATCCATCAGTGGGAGGTTCCCATCAGGTGGCTCCACCGTGGACTCCACCTCCATCCCCGCTCTCCAGGATCCACATAAAGAGAGACGGACGGAGAGAGCAGCATCTTCTTCACAGAGACACCACCTGCAGAATCACCAGAGAGCCTCCTGAGCAGCAGCCTTCATCCTCCTCATCCTCCATCAGAGCTGCAGGTAAGACGAGCTGCACACCTGGACTCTTGCTCTGCCTCTTGTAACACACATCAGGACGGCTCAGTGGACACATTTCAGAGCTGAACAACACATCAGTGTTAGGACTGTTAACAGACACAAACACATCACAGACAGATGAAGGTGTGAAAGCCGACTTTTAGTGTTTTATCCAGATGTTAAAAGCTGAGTTCAGTGTTTTGGGGCTGGTGGTCATCATTCCTCCTGTTCTTACTGGACGTCAGGAGATCCTTTCCTGATGTGCTTGGAGCACAAAGCTCCACAGAGAATAGATTTGAATGTTTGTCTAATTTATCATTGTTGGAGACAAACTTCCTCAAACTGAACTAAAGTAAAACAGAAACATTTTATTTGAACATCCCAACCTGTTGCATGGATACGACAGTGCCGTCGGTCTGTTAGTGTTTCCTGTCAGGAACCTCGCTTACTTTCAGCTCGAGCTGAGCTCAATATCCTGGCTTTTTATGCACTCACACTTTTATTTACTTGTTTTATCTGATTTATTATTTATTGTTTATTTACTGACTGTTTGTATGCAGTGTATATTTCTATAACTTCTACAGCACTTTGGTCAACAGGTTGTTTTAAACGTGCTGTATAAATAAACTTTGACTGACACATAAAGTAAAGCCAGCTTTGCATTGTTGGAATAATTTGGTGAATTTCCAACAAGCTGGTGACTCGCCCTTCTGCCCCTCCCTCACTTTTCTTTCTAATAAAGCTTCTCATGTCCATCGTTGATGAGCTTCAGCTGGTTAGCAAACACCAGTTTGTCAGACCTGGACCAATCAACACTGTCAGCTTACAGGTGCTGTCGGAGGAATGCAGTGCTGTGATTGGTTGGTGATGATTGGGTAGTCTGGTCAGAGACGTGAGTGTGACTTCTGCCCAGATAAACTGTGACGCCTGAACACATCTTTACTTTAATAAACATTTATTTTTACTCTGGAGCCCCGAACGCCTCAGGCTGAAGACACGCCCACTTTTATTTAACCTTATCTAAAGGAAGCTGCTGCTCAGGTCCCGATGACAGAAACCTGTGAACACGTCAAAGCTGACAAAGAGTCCGAACACAGCGTCACATGACACTGACAGCACTGCTCAGTGGACACAAAAACACTCAGAGGGTTTTTGTGTTTTTACAGAATAAAGTTTTTTGTATTTTGTTAATGTGTGATGTTATATAGAGCTGATAATGTTTTATGCAATCTATAAGTTTGTCTTTGTATCACTGCTGTGACAGAGTTTGTGTTTGTGTATAATTTGACACATTAAACACTTCAATAACTGATTTTTGTCTTGTTTTCAGCAGAATCACAAACACAGCACAGGTTGGTTTTCCACAGAAACAAAGCTCATGTTTATGTTTATGCTCGAGGCAAATACTGAACTCTGTAAGTCAAAACAGAAATAATGTTGGGTTTGATGAGTCCATACACTACAAGTGAAGTGAACTTAATATAAACCGGTTTACAACACATGATCACATTTTATTCTCTGGATGGTGAAGGCTTCAAACTTTATATTTGTGAAGTTAAACTTTACAGAAAAGTTTAAAGTATAAATAAACTGACTATAAATGTTAGAATTTCATGCAGTTTTCTCAAAATGTGTTTGTGTTTCAGGGATCTGTCAGCTGATTGGCCCTCTCCAACATGCTCCGCCCTCTGCTCTGCCTGTGTGCTCTCATTGCACTGACAGGTAAACATACACACCTGGCAGCCATTTTGCAAGTGTCCTCAAAATACTCGAGTACAAAAACATGAGAGTGACGATGAAGAAAGCTTTAAGTACAAATAATCTGACATCGTCAGCAAAGTTTTATCTTTTTTTTATTATTCTTTAACAATAAAGCAAAACAAAAAGCTCTTTTCAATTGAACTTCTCATCTTTGCAGTTTTATTACCTTCAGTATCCAGAAGTCTATCAAGCTGTCGTTTCCTGTTATGTTTGTTTCCAAGGACAGCTAACTGATGATGTCATAGTAAAGCTTTACACTGATTGGTGAACAAACGCTGTTTAATCCCTTCATGAAGTCAGTTTTTCAGCCTGCAGCTTTTCCTGTTTGTCCGACCAGCTAACAGACTGTAGCTCACAGCTCTCATGTGTCTCTGTGTCTTCAGGTGCTCAGTGGTTCTATCAGTCTTCAGTGGTGGACATCAGCTCATGTCCCATCACGTATTATGGACAGCAGTACGAGCAGCTCTATGTGAGTAGGATGAAGCCTGATGTTTTAGCAGATCTTTGTGTTTCCATCACTGTGGCTGTTTAGTCTCCACCTGTGGCAGAGATCATGTTTGCAGACTGAGTGAACATCAGCAGTGAATGAAGGTCACACACTCTCTGTTCATGGGTTCAGGCCCTCAGAGGGCAGCTGGCTTTGAACTCAGTCTCATTAATGTCCTCTGCAGTGATGCTGAGTATGTGAACATCACCTGATGCAGCTTCCTGAAGCAGAGCGAGAGCTCTGACTGAAACCTGTCAGAGCTCTGTGATACTGCATATTTTGGTATTGATCAGATACCAAGTAAATACGGGCCAGTATCGTCGATATCAATACCAATACTTTCCAATAAATAAGGTGGATACGTCATTGAATTGCTAAATCGCAATTACTTTTTACGACCTTAAGTGTTTTTCCTTTTTTATTATTAAATAGTTAAAACCCAGGACATAATTACGACAACGTTTATAATTAAATAGAAAATGCTTTATTATTGGGGCTGGTCTGCGATGCCAGCCGTTGAATGTACTGTTAGAGAAATTGTGTGATTATTGTAAGGGTGGACAGCGCACAGGAAGGACTGGTTCGGGGTGATCCCGAGGCTGGCGTACCAGCGGGACCTGCCAAGCTGGAGACGGAGGTGCGCGGGGGCCCTGCCACACCCAAGGGCTGCGTGCTGTCTGGTCCAGCCTCTCTTCCAACTAGTGATGGGATTTCCAGCTCTTTTTAGAGAACCGGCTCTTTCGGCTCCGAACCGGCTCTTCGGGTTGTTTTGTTGCTTTAATTAATTTATTATTAACAATAATATAAAATTATGTACAAAAGGAATTACTAATGTAAAAAAAATGGTTTTATTTACATATGTTTATATATAAATATATACGGTGGCCCCTAGAGACAAAGCACGTACAAACTCCAAAAAGCCCTTCCAAATCCAAAACACATTTCTAGCATGAACTGAACTTCCAAAGCAGAGCTACTAGATCACTTAAATTACACAATTGAAAGCATATGTGTATTGTTTGTGTATTAATACACAAGCACTCATATATATTCAAATAATCTTAAAAAAATGTTAATTTACCTGTTATTACCACACACCAAATCCGGTCGTTGGTACTTGCTGGCTTGTGTAGCCACAAGATAACAAAAGCTCACCACTGTGCCCAGCATCCTGGAGCACTTCTGTTGTCTTTTGTACGTTTTGGAGTTTTTATGTGTTTTGTCTTTAGGGGCCACTGTAAATATACTTTTATTTATTCACTCCACATAAAATGTAATAAATAAATCATATAATACCAAAATCAACTATTTACATTTCAACTTTTAACTATTTAATTTTTCAGTTTTTCCTTTTACAAATTTAAAGTAAAACAACACAAAACACTGCAAACCACAACACAATTAAATATAAATTATAATATGAAAACAAAAAGAACATGCATATTCTCTGTCATATGGACCTGCATGAATAAACTTTCTGAATCCTTTATCATCTGCAACTGAAAATACAGTGGGGCAAAAAAGTATTTAGTCAGCCACCGATTGTGCAAGTTCCCCCACTTAAAATGATGACAGAGGTCAGTAATTTGCACCAGATGTACACTTCACCTGTGAGAGACAGAATGTGAAAAAAAAATCCATGAATTCACATGGTAGGATTTGTAAAGAATTTATACGTAAATCATTTGAAAGCCTGATGCTTAGCCTTGTCCACCCCAGCTGTAAAACTCAGAAACCAGTCTTACTTGTTATCATCTATCGTCCACCTGGGCCTTACACAGAGTTTCTGTCTGATTTCTCAGACTTTATATCTAATTTAGTTCTGAGCTCAGATAAAATAATTATTGTGGGTGATTTTAACATCCATGTAGATGCTAAAAATGACAGCCTCAACATGGCATTTAGTCTGTTATTAGACTCAATTGGTTTCTCTCAAAATGTAAAAGAACCCACCCACCACTTTAATCACACTCTAGATCTTGTTTTAACATATGGCATAGAAACTGAACATTTAACAGTGTTTCCTGAAAACCCTCTCCTGTCTGATCATTTCCTGATAACATTTACATTTACAATAATTGATTACACAGCGGTGGAGAGTAGACTTTATCAAAGTAGATGTCTTTCTGAAAGTGCTGTAACTAAGTTTAAGAATATAATCCACCCACTGTTATCATCTTCAATGCCCTGTACCAACATAGAGCAGAGCAGCTATCTGAACGCTACCCCAACAGAGGTCGATTATCTTGTTAATAATTTCACCTCCTCACTACGTACGACTCTGGATACTGTAGCTCCTGTGAAAACTAAGGCCTCAAATCAGAAGTACCTGACTCCGTGGTATAATTCTCAAACACGTACCCTAAAGCAGATGACTCGTAATCTGGAGAGGAAATGGCGTGTCACAAATCTAGAGGATCATCATTTAGCCTGGAGAAATAGTTTGCTGCTTTATAAGAAAGCCCTCCGCAAAGCCAGAACATCTTACTATTCGTCACTGATTGAAGTAAATAAGAACAACCCCAGGTTTCTCTTCAGCACTATAGCCAGGCTGACAAAAAGTCAGAGCTCTTTTGAGCCAACCATCCCTTTAACGTTAACTAGTAACGACTTCATGAACTTCTTCACAAATAAAATTTTTATCATTAGAGAAAAATTTACCAGTAATCATCCCACAGATGTAATATTATCTACAGCTACTCTTAGTACCATTGATATTAAGTTAGACTCTTTTTCTCCAATTGATCTTTCTGAGTTAACTTCAATAATTACTTCCTCCAAACCTTCAACGTGTCTTTTAGACCCCATTCCTACAAAACTGCTCAAAGAAGTCCTGCCATTAATTAATTCTTCGATCTTAAATATGATCAACCTATCTCTAATGATCGGCTATGTACCACAGGCCTTCAAGCTGGCTGTAGTTAAACCTTTACTCAAAAAGCCATCTCTAGACCCAGCAGTCTTAGCTAATTATAGGCCAATCTCCAACCTTCCTTTCATATCAAACATCCTTGAAAGAGTAGTTGTCAAACAGCTAACAGATCATCTGCAGAGGAATGGTTTATTTGAAGAGTTTCAGTCAGGTTTCAGAGCTCAGCACAGCACAGAAACAGCTTTAGTGAAGGTTACAAATGATCTTCTTATGGCCTCTGACAGTGGACTCATCTCTGTGCTTGTCCTGCTAGACCTTAGCGCAGCATTCGATACTGTCTACCATAATATCCTATTAGAGCGATTAGAACATGCTGTAGGTATTACAGGTACTGCACTGCAGTGGTTTGTATCATATCTATCTAATAGACTCCAGTTTGTGCATGTAAATGGAGAGTCCTCTTCACACACTGAGGTTAATTATGGAGTTCCACAGGGTTCAGTGCTAGGACCAATTCTGTTTACATTATACATGCTTCCCTTAGGCAGCATCATTAGAAGACATAGCATACATTTACACTGCTATGCAGATGACACCCAGCTCTATCTGTCCATGAAGCCAGATAACACACACCAATTAGTTAAACTGCAGGAATGTCTTAAAGACATAAAGACCTGGATGGCCGCTAACTTTCTGCTTCTTAATTCAGATAAAACTGAGGTTATTGTACTCGGCCCTGAAAATCTTAGAAATATGGTATCTAACCAGATTCTTACTCTGGATGGCATTACCTTGGCCTCCAGTAACGCTGTGAGGAACCTTGGAGTCATTTTTGACCAGGACATGTCCTTCAATGCACATATTAAACAAATATGCAAGACTGCGTTCTTCCATTTGCGCAACATCTCTAAAATTAGAAATATCCTGTCTCAGAGTGACGCTGAAAAACTAGTTCATGCATTTATTACTTCCAGGCTGGACTACTGTAATTCATTATTATCAGGATGTCCTAAAAACTCCCTGAAAAGCCTTCAGCTGATCCAAAATGCTGCAACAAGAGTCCTGACAGGGACTAGAAAGAGAGAGCATATTTCTCCTGTTTTGGCTTCCCTTCATTGGCTTCCTGTTAAATCCAGAATTGAATTCAAAATCCTGCTCCTCACATACAAGGTCTTAAATAATCAGGCCCCATCTTATCTTAATGACCTTGTAGTACCATATCACCCTATTAGAGCACTTCGCTCTCGCTCTGCAGGCCTACTTGTTGTTCCTAGAGTATATAAAAGTAGAATGGGAGGGAGAGCCTTCAGTTTTCAGGCCCCTCTTCTGTGGAACCAGCTTCCAGTTTGGATTCAGGAGACAGACACTATCTCTACTTTTAAGATTAAGCTTAAAACTTTCCTTTTTGCTAAAGCATATAGTTAGGGCTGGACCAGGTGACCCTGAATCCTCCCTTAGTTATGCTGCAATAGACATAGGCTGCCGGGGGATTCCCACGATGCATTGAGTTTTTCCTTTCCAGTCACCTTTCTCACTCACTATGTATTAATAGACCTCTCTGCATTGAATCATATCTGTTATTAACCTCTGTCTCTCTTCCACAGCATGTCTTTATCCTGTCTTCCTTCTCTCACCCCAACCGGTCGCAGCAGATGGCCGCCCCTCCCTGAGCCTGGTTCTGCCGGAGGTTTCTTCCTGTTAAAAGGGAGTTTTTCCTTCCCACTGTCGCCAAAGTGCTTGCTCATAGGGGGTCATATGATTGTTGGGTTTTTCTCTGTACCTATGAAGCGCCTTGAGGAGAATTTTGTTGTGATTTGGCGCTATATAAATAAAATTGAATTGAATTGAATTGAATAGTTGTAGCTACGCCTCACAGGCTGCGCCCCGACCTCAGGGTGAAGGGGTACGTGGCGGGATGTGTTTTGCGATGCCGCTGCAGGTGAGATGGACTTACTGCCACGGGATCTACAATCACGCCTCGCCAGCTTAAAACCTGTGCTCTGTTCTGTGTGGTTGTTGGTTGTTATGTGGCTGGCAGCGGGAAAGCTGCAGATGTTGAATGTACTGGTACAGCAACCGTGTGATTATTGTAAGAATAAATGGCGCTGCAAAGCATGAAAATGCCATCGGGTCTGCCCTGGCGGTTTAGTTATCTATTAAAAAAAGTAAAAAAAAACATACAATAAAGTGAGCAAACCAGTAAACAAATTAACCCTTTAAAACCGATCGGAGCGGGCACGCTCTGTTTTGCGTAACTATTTTTAAATCCCGGTAGCACTGCAACCACGTAAGCTAGCGCAATAATTTTTTTTGCATATGAAACCGGAGGAGTTGTACTTACATCTTATGCCATCAGCTTGTCCTAGGTCACGGTTTACTTCCACATATAGCTTTTCAAAAACTGCATAAAAAGAACTTGCAGGAACAAAAACATAATATTCCAGAAACACGCTTTGCCGATCTGATCAGCTGTTCATAACACGTCCTATGTTGAAATAAACGTCAGCGCGAACTATCGCATGTCCGCATGACCTGCCCGAAACCGGAAGTGACGTCATTTTCGCGGAAATGTAGTTTTTTACCATCAGGGCCTCATGAGCTTATACTGGTGTTTTTAAAAGTTATCTTTGACTTTATGACTTTCTGTGTCGTTTCTGGGATGCTTAGGACTCATATTGCACTGCTGGAAATAGTTTATTTTGATGCATATGCTGCTTTTTTGCAAATTTGCACTATAATATTTATTTTCGTTTTTCCTGCAGTATATAAAAATTGGTGTATTTCAAAAATAAAACTATGAAGACACTTAAAATAAATTTCCTGTGGTAGGAAACTATTTTGTGCAACTTTGTTGTATTTACAGTTTTGAGGGATAAGCCTCTTAAATTTCTCTAACTAGAAATATATGTTAAAAAAGCAAAAACGATTTTCAATTTTTTGTAGTTTATTGCACTTTTTTGCAATTTATGTAATTACCATGCACTTAATGCAGACATATTATTAAAAGTTGGGCTATAATGGTTGTATTGATGTATAGCAACTTGAAATGCTCCCAAAAATGGCTCCACAGCATGTAAAAATATAATATAAGCTCTGGCGGACTTGGTTCTATGGTAGGTCTTAAAGGGGTAAAACAGGTACTGTTGAGAAACTGTGACACAAAATTTACAATTAAAATTCTCAATAACAAAAACAGCTGGTAAAAATATAGTTAATATGTAAACAACTTAACAACCCCCAAAGTGTCTAATGCCGGGCTTACACTGTGCGATTTTTGGCCCATTTTGAGCCGATTTTTGAGTCGTGCGACCGTTTTGGCGATCGGCCCGATTTTGGCCTTCATCGTGCGTCGTGCATCGTGTAGTATACGTGGGGTAACGAGAAGCGATTAACACCTCACGACCAGCTCCCGATCATCAATCGCTTGGTCGTGAGGATTTCAAACCTGTTTGAAATCCCCGCGACCGTCGTGAGGGTGTCACCGCAGTTTGTCACACTGCGCACGCGCAAACACAAATGTCAGCAAAAAAGACGGCGCAGCACGGCAGTGCAGCGTGTGATCTGGACACACATGCGATGGAGGCACAACTTGTAGAACTTTGGAAAGCTCATCCGAGCCTTTTCGATGTGGCCTCACAAAATTATCACGACCACAACAACCGTGAAAATAGTTGGATCTACACTGCTGCTCAATCACAGCTGCCTGATCAAATCAAATCAAATCAATTCACTTTTATTGTCACATCACATGTGCAGGCACACTGGCACATCACATGCGAGTGAAATTCTTGTGTGCGAGCCCCACAAGCAACAGAGATGTGCAAACACAACAACACAAACGAGCAAAATACAAGAATGGCCAACCTGAAACTAATAAATATATGTACAATATATAATAGTGTATGCATTTCTGGATGTGTATACTAAATATTTTCCTACGTGTGTGTGTGTGTGTGTGTGTGTGTGTGTGTGTGTGTGTGTGTGTGTGTGTGTGTGTGTGTGTGTGTGTGTATACACATTTTTACAAATTAAATAGTAAAAAAAATAAAATAAATAAATAAATAATAATAATAATAATAATAATAATAATAATAATAATAATAATAATAAAATATATAAAATATACAGAGTTGAATATGTGCAAAACAAGTGGCATTTATATACAGTGTGTAGTGCATAATGTTGAAGTTCCAGTAGTGAAGCTGAGGTGTCTATGACGTGTTCAGCAGTCTGATGGCCTGATGGAAAAAGCTGTCTCTCAGTCTGCTGGTACGGGACCGGATGCTGCAGAACCTCCTTCCTGATGGAAGCAGTCTGAACAGTTTATGGCTGGGGTGACTGGAGTCCTTGATGATCCTCCCCGCTTTCCTCAGGCACCGCTTCCTGTAGATGTCTTGGAGGGAGGGAAGCTCACCTCCAATTATCCGTTCAGAGCACCGCACTACTCGCTGGAGAGCTTTGCAGTTGTAGGCGGTGCTGTTGCCATACCAGGTGGTGATGCATCCAGTGAGGATGCTCTCAATGGCACAGTGATAGAAGGTCCTGAGGATGCGGGGGCTCATGCCGAATCTTTTCAGTCTCCTGAGAAAGAAGAGGCGCTGCTGCGCCTTCTTCACTGTTTTGTTTGTGTGTATGTTTGTGTGTGTAATGTTTTTCATTAGAAATTTAGCAAAGTTGATGGTGGTGGTGTGTCTGTGTGAGTGAAAGACAGAGAGAGAGCGACCGACAGAATTTCTGTTATAACCTTCATTTTTATGGACGCACTCAGGTCGCATCAGAGCATCGGGTCGTATAATGTGAGACCCTGCATCGTGACCTATGAACTTCTAACCCCTGCGAGTCAACCGTACAGTTTGAGCAGGAGCTGAATCGCGCGACTGAAAAAATCGCACAGTGTCTGCCCAGCATAAGTCACCTCACGCGACAGCGCACCATCTAAACACAAGAGGTGGGAGGGGGAGCAAAGTGTGCCTGCTCTCAGCTGACACTAGGAGCGGAGAGTCCGGCGACCTGGCTATTTCGTCTTTGCCAAAAGCGGAACTTAAAGTAAAGAATCAATCTCACCAGGCTAGTATCGCTCCGATACCGATGCCAACTTGGTATCGATATAATCAATATGTAGATCGACCTGCCCACCACTACTGAGCAGCTGTGACACCAACAGTTCAGCTGTAAATGACTCAAAGCACAAAAGATGTTGATGTTTGACTCGTTGTGTCTCTGATTTTTCCACAGGTGAACATAACATCTGGAAATGTTACCGTCTGTTTCAACGGCTTTTTCAGTCCTGAAACTGGAGGCGACTGTGTTGTGGAGCGTTCACTGGGAGCACAGCAATTTTACTATAACATAATTCTACAACCTTCCACTGCTGATGTGGATTATGTTCGTCAATATTTTCCAACCATTCAGAACAGTTTGGAACGCTATTTTTTGATACATTTTCCTCGTGTGAGTGTTTTTCTTTATCACATTGTTAAATCTGACTGCTGTCACTTTTTAATGTTTTACCTCAAATTAATTGTATAAACACTGAAAACCAAAAATAAAATTTAAGGTTTTATCACATCAAACACTTTTGTAAAAGCTTTTAAAGGAAACTTCCCCGACAGTGTCTGAAACTTTTCTGTTTGCGCGTTACAGTTTGGTTTCTTTCCTTTAAACTTTGGGAGCAGCTCACAAGCAGCTCTGGTGTTGGACAGATACACCTCTGATCCAGTGGTGAGTCTCTGAGTGTCTACTATCCACATCTGTTAATGTTTACATACTACATGAAATAGGCAATAATTATCGTTTTCATCTTGACCTGTCTGCTTTGTGGTCATAACATTGATTGTGTTTGTTTCTGTCAAGGTGTATGAGCTTCAGGTTGGTGGAACCACAGTTGATACAGTAAATCTTACTTCCTTATCTCGAGGTTTCTTGGATATCAGTGGATGCAGACACTCAGGTAAGTGAATCTAAAGCTCCAAACTTGACTTTGGGATTCTGTAAAATGTAACTATTTGAATGTTACAGAGATGTTTGTGCTCACAGTTGTTAATAACCCTCTGTTGTGTGCACCCCTTACTGTAGTGTTACTTTAACAGCTCTTAAATTAACATAAGAAACATTTTTCACAACCAAATTGGGTCGTTCAGTGGTCATTTAGTGGGTTGTTCAGTAGGTCTTAAAATTGGGTCTTTGATTTGCTCATTCAGTGGGCCATTCAGGGGGTCAGCATAGTGTGGAGGATGTCATAAAGCCATTGGAGCAATCAGATGTAAAACACAATATTTATGAGTTTTTAAAAAAATTATGACATAAAGGTGATCTGTTAGTGTTTAAACTAAAATAAACTCTCCTTCAATCCTCAGGTCAGATGTATCGACCTGGTACAGTGATCAGCTCTGATCCACAAACCTGTTTCAGCTTCACCTGTAATGAGACCGCAGTCCTCAACACCTCCAGCTGTGGTGCGCTGGAGCGTTGTCAAGGCAACGGCATGTAAATATATCCTCTTTGTATTTCAAAAAAACGCTGTGATGACAGAGTTTAATAAACAGAATCATATGAACAGCAAGACAACACAGAGCCATTGCAGTGGGGGCGCAGTATGAATAAAAACAACAAACAAAAAAGAGTGCTTGGACACTCATAACATAATTCAATTCAATTCAAAATGTATTTGTATAGCACATTTAAAAACAACAGAGTTGACCAAAGTGCTTCACAATCAGTTAAAAACAAGAGAAACAAATAGAGAAAAATTAGAAACAAATGCAGGTAAATCAGAAGAAAGTGAATTAACAACAAAAACATAAAACAGGTCTGATGGTACTCATACTGAACTAACTAGTAAGTTTTAAGATGCGATTTAAAAGACTGAATAGACTCTGAAGTAGGAATCTCCTCTGGCAGATTATTCCAGTCTGGGTGCTGCTGCTGCGAAGGCCCGATCTCCTCTATGCTTCAATCGAGACCTTGGTTGTGCTAAGAGCATCTGGCTAAAAGATCTCAGGACTCTGAAATACATGTTGAGGAGTCCGTTTAAATAACTGGGCACCATATTATTTAAAACTTTAAAAGTAAGTTAAAGAATCTTAAAATCAACATGATATTTTACAGGGAGCCAGTGTAAATTTGCTAAAACTGGAGTGATGTGTTCATACATTCTAACACCTGTTAAAAGATGTGCAGCGGCATTTTGGACGAACTGCAAGCGATGAAGAGATGAGTGTTGAAGACCCAAATAGAGAGAATTGCAGTCTAGAGGTGATGAAGGCATGAATAAGTGTTTCTGGTCTCTTGGAGGAAGATGGGGTTTAGCTTTGGCAATTTCATGTAACTGATAAAAACTTGTTTTCACAACTGTGGACACTTACTTCTCTAATTTAAAGGAGCTATCTAAAAACACTCTGAGATTCCTTACAGTGTGAGAAAGATGAGAAGCAGGAGGACCGAGGGTGTCAGTTAACTTGTTCAAAGGGGCATGAGTTCCAAAAACCATAACGTCAGTCTTATTTTCATTTAGTGTAAGAAATTCTGTGTTAACCAGTCTTTAACATCATGTGAACAGTTAAACAAAGGCTGCAGTGGGACAGAGACATCCAGGTTCAAGGGGAAGTAAATTTGGATGTCATCAGCATAACAAAGGAAAGGGAATGTTGTATTTCCTAAAAAATAGATCCCAAAGGCAGCATGTACAAGGAGAACAGAGTCGGACCCAAAACAGACCCCTGTGGCACACTACAACACATAGGGGCAGAGGAAGAGGAGTATTGCCCAATTTTAACAGAAAAAGGCCTCTCTGATATGTAAGATTTAAACCATGATAAAACCATGCCTTTTAGACCAACAACGTGTTCAAGTCTCGATAAAAGAACAACTGTGTCAAAAGTGGCGGTCAAATCTAAAAGGACTAAAACAACTGAGTAACCTGAGTCGACAGTTAAAAGAAGATCATTAAAAACTCGTAAAAGTAGAGTCTCAGTACTGTGACGAGATTTAAAACCAGACTGGAACATGTTTTTGATGTGGCTCCCACACAAAAGTAAAGCAGAAGATGAAGCATCGCCTAATATGCTTCCAAACCAACTTCCTTCCAAGCCAAAGACTAGAACATATGATGAAACATATCTTGCCTTTGGTTTCACCTGCACAACGGCAGTGCCAAGGTAGGTCTCCCCGAATTTGTTTTCCCTGCGTCGGGAGCACGTGCTGGGCTCTCCAAATCACGGACAAACAGTATCTCACATTCTTGACTTTTAGTTCACAAACACTTCTTATAATGACATTTTGGCCATTTTAGCTCTTCATACAGTAAAGTTACAGTGGGATACAAATAATATTAGGCTGATACTGCCACAATTTGTTCCCCCTGTCCAAATTACAGTCAAACAGTATCCCACACTTATTTATGTTTTTAAACCCATTTTGCACAGAGAGACATTTTTTGAAAAATGTATTGATAGCAATGTTGAATATTCTTACACAGTAAAAAAAAACAAAAAAAAGCCCAGCAACAACAAAACAACTATACGTAAAATATTCACACCATAAAGATGGTTTGTTTAGTGGTTTATTTTATTGCAACCTGTAATTTATTGCAGTTACTTTTATTTATTTAATTGTTTACAAAAGGTTTGAGGTGTGAAATAAACTGCAATTGAGTTTGAAAACAAAATATGGGTGTGTGTGGTTGGAGGATGTGCTTGTGTCGGGGGAGGGGGTCGCCTTATGATATAACTGTGGATAATACTTTACCTAAATATATGGGTCATATACAATTTAACTATATAGGTTAAATGCTTAACATGGTGATTCCAGTATAAATAAACTGCACAGAATGGTGGACGTCAGTTCAATGCTGAGTTGTACTACAATAGTTATCCTCGGTCAGAAGGAAAGACCGACATCCAGGGAGTAGGTTGTAAGAGATGAAGTTTATTTACATTCACATGGATGGTACAAGGAGGTATGGCATAGTGTAGGGGGATATGGTCTCAATCATCCAGGTAAGTAAATCCCCAAAAGTTGATTCTGTTCATCTGGGTGTAGCGTTTAGGTAGGAGGATGTGGCAGGGTGATATGGTTGTGGTTTCTACGATCAAGAAGAGGAAATACATTAGACCATGAACAAAGATTAAAGGATAGTATAGCTGGCCACCAATTCCTCCACAACAAACCTGCTAAGTGCATCTATCCGATGTCGCTCCTTAAGAACGTTCACATTTAGTAAAGCACTATCCAAATGGGCCACAAGATGGCGCTCTAACACAAGGGATGACATATTTATATTGAGGCAGTTGGTCAGTAGTTAGCCCTCTAGCCTTGCTGTTGTGTTTTGGTCAAATCTGACCGATTTACAACTTTAAACACTCATAAATATTGTGTTTTACATCTGTAGCCATATAATTTCTTCCACACTATGAACTTTAACATATAAAAGTGATGATTACCTCGTTCATTGAATTTTGAGTGTTTTAATCAATCTTGTTACATCTGTGGTGTTCCCAATCAAAAGTGACCGCCATAGGAAATGAATGGGAATCCATTCATTTCCCCACCCAGTTGACTGAACGACCACTGAAAAACCCACTGAACTGAATGTCACGGTGAAAAATGTTTGATATGCTAATGTAAGAGCTGTTAAAACAGACCGGTCAATTGACCAGGAACACTAAAGGAACAATGCCTGAAGCTATCACTAATTAGCACATATTCCAAAGGTAGGGTAGGGTAGGGTAGGCAGGTAGGTATAGATAGATAAACACAAACAGTATACCAAGAATCTCCAAATGCTAATTCTGTTCATCTGGACATAGCATTTTCAGTGGCAGAAACGTTTCATCACTCCTCCAAGTGACTTCTTCAGTCTCAGCTGACTGCAGGTTTCTCCAATCTTATAAACAGTACATTTGCATAAAGACTGAAACCAGCCCAAGTATACCAAGAATATTAAGTAAAGAAATACAAAATAAAAAAGGTAATACACTATATACAACGAGCTAGAACCAATATGCACAAAAGTAGTAGGGTGCAGCATCTTAAACATGGAACATGAACTCATGTTTATGTGATGCACACCATTCATAATAAACAGGATGGATTATTCGCTTTGGTTCCCAGCAGCTCTCTCCAGCATCATCAGCCCAGTAACTAAGTCAGGCTCTCCAGCTCAGGAGCGAATCCCACAACTGCACAAAGGCTGCTTGGTAATGTAGTCCATGCAAACACTGACTTTTCTACATAAACACTCCAGTCTAAGTATATAGTGTATGTGTGTGTGTATGATTATATAGTATTGTAATGATCCTTAAGTTGATGTTATTGTGATGTGTTCACTATTTGTTTCTTTAAAAGACATACTTTGGTTATGCTGCATAACAAATGTAGAGTGTGTGCTGTGTGGGGGGAGTTAGTTATCGGACCTGGAAATGGAGTTGTTCGTCTCTACCTGCCCTGTTACTGTACCGGCTCAATAATCTGGGGAGAGAGCAAAACATCTTTTGGTTAAGAGTCTTATAGGATATTTACTCAGTGCAGATCGATATATCGTGTATATAGGTATACGTGTCATCCCAAAAAATCCACAAGAGTTTCTTCCTGACCATTTTTCATTCCCACTGTTGCCAAAGTGGTTGCACACAGGGGGTCATATGATTGTTGCGTTTTCTCTCTAATATTTACGTTGAGGTGACTGCTGTTGTGATTTGGTGAACATAAAGTTGAATGAAGCGGAATTTTCTGCATTTGTCAGCTGCACATTGGACACCATGTTGGCCTCCACCTGCACTTTTACCGGCCCCACTGTCATCGACGTCCATGGCCAGATTAACTCCATCCAGGATCGCTGTGCGTACTCTCTGTTCTCGACTCCGTCACTCCCAGACTTCCATGTTTTGGGGAACTTCAGGGACAGACGTCGTAAAGATGTGAGCTTTTTGGACAGTGTGACGCTGCGTGTGGACGGGCATGACATTCACCTGGAACAAGGTGGGAGAGTTCAGGTAAGCGACCTACAGCCACAGTTCATGTGTCAGAGTGGAGTCTGATCCAAAGTCCTCCCTCATCCTCTGCTGTGTCTCCTCGCATCTTTCTTCTCAGGGCTGTTAGAAGCAGTTCTTTCAGAGCTGCTGGACTCAGTGGTTGTTGCTGTGAAATCAGCCTGTTTGTGTGTTTGACATGTTTCACTCAGTGTTTCCTCCACTTTGTCTCTGCTGTGATGCAGCTGGACGACTCCACACTGACCCTCAGCAGCTCACCTCAGCTGGTTCATGGTGTGCAGCTCTCTAAGGACCAAACTGGAGTCACTGCCGAACTCACCAACCTCAACATCTCTGTCTTCTTTGATGGCAACACCGCACAGATCCACTTAGAAGGTACAGAAAATAAAGTTTAATTCTTGTAACGTAAACTGTAAACTGTGCTGTTATTTATTGAGCTGCTGTGTTCATCCAGTTTGAATATTGATGCTGATCTGACTCATTCTGTCCTGATCCTCTGCAGGACCTGCTGGTTCATCTGTGGAGGGTCTGTGTGGAAACTCCAGCAGGTCTCTGAGTGACCTGAGACTCTCTGAGTACAGCTCCACCAGGTAAGACCTCATCACAAGCTCAGAGTCCCTCTGACTGCTGCTGCTGATGTTGCAGATATTCTGTTTGTATAAAGGAGCCTGAACTTTGTTGTTTGTCGCCCCCTAGCTGTGAGATGCAGTACAGTGAGCCTGCTGACACCACGATCGACTGCACCAGTGTGACTGAACGGTGAGCAGACTGATCCACAAGGCAGGAAACATCTGTGTTGTACCTTGATCTCTGTGGTACATCACATATAACTGCAGCACAGATAGAAGATAAACACATCTGATTACAGATGATCATTTTATTATCTTCAACTTCTTCTTATGTCTGTGGTACAGCTGTAATCTCCTGAAGGAGGCGCCCTTCTCCTCCTGTAACAGTGACATTGACCCAGAGCCCTACATAACCGCCTGCACCGACACTTTGTGTAAATATCCTGCAGTGGACGGACTCAACTGTCAGTTCCTGAAGGCCTACGCCAGAGCCTGCAGTCTACACAACCACGCTCTGGATGGCTGGACATCAAAGACCGGCTGCTGTAAGACCTTATTAAGACCTTAATAAGCTCTCCTTTGTTAAAGACCTGAACTCTGGAGTTTTAGAGCTCCCATGTTTTCAGGATAATACATCAGTGTGTTCCTCTGTAGCCTCTGAGGCCTTCTGTCAGGACAGGACCTGCAGCGATCACGAGTTCTGTGGTGAGAAGACGGTCGGTGGTGACACTCGCTGCGTCTGTCGGGCCATTTTTGCCTCCAAGTACCAAGCAAACAACTCTTTGGGTACGACAGCTGTGACATCACCATGACAACAGGGCTGAATAATGGAGGAAAACTTCTGTGATTTTTCTGACTGATATTGTGACGTTCAGGTGATCCAACGGTCTGCATGCAGGACTCTGCTTCAGTCACTCTGGTCGGTTGTCTCCTGGAGGACAAAGGCATCGACTACTCTGCCTTACACCTCAACGACCCGACGTGCAGGGGTCAGGTGGACGAGCTCACCCACATGGTGACCTTCGGCTTCAACAGCAGCAACAGCTGTGGGACGGTGGTCACGGTGGGTTCCATCTCCTCCTCTTTACCTTCTACAAGCAGCCAAACATCTTCCAGCATCTGCTGAGCTTCTCCTGCTCTGCTGCAGTTTGGGATCTTTCTGTGAGATCAGCTTCACCTCTGAGCTCTGTGGCTTCTCATCATGTTGATGATCTGTGAAGTTCATACACAGAAACATCAGAGTAGGAGTTTGATTCAGTACAGGAAGAAACTCTCTAATGTTTGTGCTGTGTTAAAATAAAGTGACTTCATTTGATGTGCTCGACTTGTCTGCGTGACACGAGCGGTGAAAGGCAGAGACAGAAAGGAGACTAAAGCTGTTGTTGTTGCTTTTAAGAACAAAGTGAATGAGTTTGATGTTTTTGACGTGTCTAATAGGGCTGGGCAAAACGATTATTTTCCTAATCGATGAATCTAACGATTAATTTTTCAATCCGATTCTATTTTGATTTGATCCTCAATTATTTCCCCATTATTTCACTTTATTAACCCCAGGACGGGAAAATTTGCAAGATTTGCAATGATTCCCCCCCCCCCCCCCCCCCCCCGCTGCAATGAGGAGCAGAAGCTGCTCCTGGACGCTGTCGTTTGAGGTGCTGCTGCATAGCCGTTGTGCTTTTATGATAGACCATTTCCACCTTACAAAGCCGGCAAACGACTGAATCACTTCCTTTTCTGTTAAAATGTCCCCATACTGTAGAACTGCGTGTTCGGGTGGAGTGATTTAAGTCTACTGCGGCTGCCTCACTCATGTTGCCGCTACTCGCTGCCGCCATGTCTGTTTTGAAAGTGACAACGCATCGACGCACATTTATTTACGTCGACGTATTTTACGTGTCAACATAATCGATTACGTCGACATTTTGTCCCAGCCCTAGTGTCTAATCAGCAGATTGTTTGTGATGACTCTGTGATTATAATCACTGATAAGATGTCATAAACACTGGACACTTTCTTACCTTCATACGTCTGAGTTAGAGGTCCATCATCTTCAAAGTGTTGATGTTCTCAGATTAAAATCACTGTAAAGAGACTGAAAATAAAGCTAACGTAGCTTCATGTGTCTGTGCAAATAAAGCAAACAGAGCATGATTTACATTCACTTTTTCTAATTGAAAAAAACTGATTCAGTGCACTTTGGGATTAATGAACAAAAATATTCAGTAGCAACATCTGATTGTGTGACTCCACAGACCAACAACAGTGAACTCATCTACAAAAACACCATCATGACCCAGAACAGCTCCTCTGACATCATCACTCGTCACGACCAAGTCTACATCGACTTCTCCTGTGTCCAAACTCAGCCGGACATCAAGACTGCCACCTTCAGGATCAGAGACAGGTGTGTGCTGGCTGCTGGTTGTCTTTGAGTTACTTTAAGATATGAAGCTTCTCCTGAGGTTTGTGAGTCAGAGAAAGCTGAAGTGTGTTTGTGTTCTGCAGCTCTGTGATCCAGCACATCACATCTGGAGTTTGGGATTACACTCTGATCATGAAGGCTTTCACTGACGCCGGCCGCACACAAGCTGTGGAGTCCAGCACTGAGGTGCAGTTGAACCAGAAGATCTGGGTGGAGCTGAAGACTGACGGGCTGGATGGAGACATGGTCGCCGTGGTGACCGACTCCTGCTGGGCAACTGACCAGCCATCACCCGACAGCACTCCGAGATATGACCTGATCATAAACGGGTGAGACAGACTCAGAGAGTCATGTGGTTTTGATCTCTCTCATGGACTCCTGAACAAAGTGTGTTTTCCTGTCTGTGAGCAGCTGTGCCAACCCTGCTGACCAGACTGTGCAGGTGAAGGAAAACGGACTGGGAACCTCCAACTACTTCTCCTTTAACATGTTTGAGTTCACTGGAGGCTCTGGTGAAGTCTTCCTGCACTGCAAACTCCACCTGTGCCCCAAACAGAACAACTGTGTCCCGGTACAGCTTTGTTACCAAACACATCACACACAATCAAATGTATCTCTCTTCTGTTACGATCATTAAACAGGTTATTTTCAATTATTCTTGTTTCTATTCTGACACAAAAGCTCAAATGTTCTCAGCAGATTCAGTCCTGAATGAAAGGATCAGTGTTGATCTTCTAAAGTCTGGACTTTGTCTCTCTTTGTCTTTAGACTTGTCCTGCAGGTGCTCGCAGACGCAGATCTGCCAGGTCCAAATATGAAGGTGAAGCCTTCATCGGCATGGCCTGGACTCATTAGGTGAGAGAGTTTGTTTTAATTTTTCTGAAAAGTGTTTGTACACAAATTGCTGATTGTTAGTGCTGTAGCAAATATGTTTCCCACAGAGAAATGTTTCATTTAATTCAACAGAAAGATATTTAATAAGTTCCTGCCAATGAGTTTGTGTTTCCAACTGTCCTCATGTGATAAATTTAATTAACTGCTGAGTGAGTGAAAAGTCCTGGTTGGTCTGCTGTATCCTGACAGTCCAGGATCAGGGTGAAAGCCCATCTCAGCACTGACGATAAGCAGATAAGAGGAAGAAGTGACATGACAGAGAGGACTGAGGGTTGTTCAGTGGTCACAGTGGGGTCTGGTTTATCTTCTCAGGTGGTTTCCATGGTGACTCAGACTGACTGACAGGTTACTGACCTCCACGATGATCCTTGACTTCTGATTGGTCCTGATCCAGATCCTGGAGGTTGGGAAGACTGAGCTCAGTTCTGCTGTGAACTCCCACAGCTGGAATAAGCAGATGTTTTTTTAGGGCAGGACCAAACTGTCGTCTATGACACACGATGAAGTTCAGATGATGTTTGTTTCAGTTTCATTAGTAACTTGGTGAAAGGGAAGAGTGTGAGCTACATGTGATTTTCAGCCTAACCATATAAATAAATCTGGGGTAAATCTACACTCCTGAAACTTAACAGAATCAGATCTCACTAACACTGTCAGATATTTTACTTGAGTTAAGGATACTGGACATATTTATTTCTTGGCTATATTCATAGAAAGAAATATATTAACACAGGTCCAACGCATCCATGAACAGTGAGGCCTTAACCAAAGCGGTATTTTTCTTTCTCAGGTTGTTGTAATTTAAAATGATTTACGTACAAAGTGATGAAAATTTCCAGTGAATCAAGTAAAAAATGATTTATTCTGTGAACATGAAGTGATTTAAAAGTAAATATGAAAATAAGGTGGTAATCAGGGTAAAATATTTAAAGGGGATCATCTGGTTTCTTACTCTTTTTTTGTAGCTGAATGTTGTAAAGGTGAAGGTGTGTGGATTTCTTTTTCACCTGTTATCAGACCATTACAATCATGTGAAGTATGCAAGCAGAGTCTCTTTAACTCCGATTGTCTTATAAAACAAGCTGGATGCAGCTCAAAGTGGACACAGCTGCTGAACTGTTATTAGCGAAAGAACCAAGAGAGGACCACAGCTGAGTTATCAAAGTTGTAATTTGGTCTCTTTAAGGCAGGTGAAACAAACCAGTGCTGGAGTCCATGTGACAGAAAACTGACCAGCTGTAACCAAAGCTGCAGTCAGCTGATCTGTGGCCCTAACTTTAAACAACTGTGTGACAGTAAAACGAAACAGCTGGTTTATGTGTTTCCCATTTGAGCTGCTGATTGGCACTTAAAGTTGCAGGACAGCATCACCTTTACTGTGATCTTTAGAGCTCCGATAAGCTCAAGAACATATGGAAGTTACATCTTTCCTTTTAGAAAACACACAGTACAAAGTGAGCATGATTTCATGGTGACTTTTTCCTTTCTGTGTTGTTTTTGGAGGCAGCAGTGTTGATAACAGCACATGAAACTGAGACTTGATGCTCTGCTTTGTCGCCTTCACGCTTTACTGTTTGTTCCAAAAGACCAAAAAAATAAATAAAGGACATGGGTAATAAAATAACCAGAGTTTGTTTTTTCTCTTCTTTGTCACTTCCACTCAGAAACTGTTTGTTGCCATCAGCTGTTTCCAGGTGTTTCCAGCTGTTTCCAGGTCCATTTCTCTTTCAGTTCTAAGATTATAAGATCAAAAGCACATTTCTTTCATGTCAGTCCGTCCTTGATGCATATATGTGTCGTACTGTTTCACAATGTGTGCCCCATGGACCTTCACAAATACGTTGTCTGATTTGCTCCATCATCAAACTTTGTCTTGAGGTTCAGCTGCTCAGGAGGATGAGATCAAGAAGTGTGACAAAAGGGTCATTGCAAATATTGCAAAGTCAATCCAAACACCAGCAACTGTGAGAAATGTGATGCGCTTCTGTTGCCCCCCTGGTGTGACAGGTGCCTGGGAGGGGTGCGATCCTAGATCCTGCAGCTGTGTATTGAAATAAAGAGGCACAGATCATGAACTTGTTTACGTTTCAACTGCAGGATTTATTCTGCTCATCAACAGTGGAACAAATCATTAATCGCCTCTCATAAGAACCAGCAATTCTTTGTAACGTGTGGCATAACAGCTGTCAGCGCATTGTCAAAAGTACAGGAATAACCTTGCCGAGTATACATTAACCATCATAAATATAGATAACATTGGCTCGCAGTGACCAGGTTGCCTCAGCCTTTGTTCCGGTTACACATACATATCACTGCATCAAGAAATACAATGTACTGTAACTCACAGCCCGTAAATAGCAAATAACCATTCGTATACAGCACATGAGCAGCTATGCAAGCATTAATTACAGCCTTTGCATCCTGTCTTACTTCAACAAGACATATAGAGAACACACAACTGAGAACGTGCCTTAGCATCGCTACGGTACTTGAGGCTCACTTCCCCCGCTAGCCAGTCCATTAGCCTAGCACGATCACGTTCACATCACGATCTCATTCAAAACACAATACTTAAACAGTACTTAACTTATAACGGTATACTTTCATTCACGAGTTCACAACAGTCTTATTGCTTCTACTGTGTTACCTATTAGTCATTTTGAGGACTAGTAACCCACCTGTGTATTGAAATAAAGAGGCACAGATCATGAACTTGTTTACGTTTCAACTGCAGGATTTATTCTGCAGATTTGCCTCCCAGGGGGGTTTACGCTCCTCCTGGCCGCTATGCGCCACCTAGTGGTATTTTTTAAGTAATGCCATGGAAGATGTAAAGTGTAATTCGAAAATACTGATTTAACACTGAACGATATAACAAAGACCAAAATATAACTGGGGTGTTCCCTTTATTTCCTTGTATGAAGACATAAACTGAACTAACATCCCCATAAGTCTTTTTATCTCTTAATTTTTTAACTATTAGTGTAATCCAGATTTACCAGCCACACATTTCAACTTAACACATATGTTAACCTTTTACACTCTCCCCTTTTTTTTTTTTTATATAGGTCTCCTGACTTTTGTCATGTTAAGGGATGTATGTTTCTAGTTACTGTGGTTGAAGGTAACAGGTGTCCAGGTATGGATGTGGGTATGTGAAGTATGGGAGTGGAAGAGTACTGGGAATACCCTGGAGAGGGTATGTGGGCAGGAGAGAGTTCACCCCTGCATTCCATTGCTGGTATGATGGTTGTCCCAGGGTGTTATAGGTGAACATCTCTCTCGGCCTGGCAGTCCGCTGCGTTCTCCTCGAAATCTCTATTTCTTCCGGTGGTTTATTCCCATCAACTGTTGGGTTAACTGGTGGCTTGGTACACAGGTCTGGCTCAGTGTGATGTTCGTCTTCCAGGGCGGCATCCTCCAAAGCTCTGTAGTGTCTCTGTGGTACATTATCGCCCAGTTCTGGGATGTTAGTTTCCTCCACGACGGAAGGGTGGAATTCATGAGCTGTGGCTCTTAGTCTTTGCTCAACCTGAGGATGGTGTACTGTCGGTGGTTGTTCTTTCTCTCTAAATCGCAGCCTGTAACATGGAATCTTTTGGTAAGAGTATTCTTCATCAGAACTGTCTGTGTTTTGGTCATGTGTGTCAACAACTGCCGTTTTCTGTTTTGTTACCTTGTACGGTCTCTCTTCAGGTTGTGAAAGAGGAGTTTCCTCCAGGGGCAGTTCATTTACTGGAAGCAGTAGGTTCCTGTGGAGTACTCGCACTGTTTTGGGACCCTTTTCAGGCTGTACTCGGTAAACCGGTCCATTGTCGACTCTTTCCACCACACGGTGCACTACCTGCTCCCAGTAAGCCCGCAGCTTGCCGGGTCCACCACGTTCTGACAGGTTTCTCACGAGCACTCGGTCGCCTGGACAGAGAACAACACCTCTCACTGCACGGTCATATTGTCTCTTGCCCTTAGCAGAGGATTTCTCACTGTTTTTTGCTGCCATTTCATATGCAAAACGCATCTTCTTTTCCCATTTCTGTGCATATGACTGTCGATCCGATGTTTCAGGATTTCTTTTGGGCGGAAACAACAAGTCCACAGGCAAACGTGGAGATCGGCCATATAGAAGAAAAAATGGGGAGAACCCAGTGGCCTCATGCCTTGTACAATTATAGGCATGTATAACATGAGCCAGATGGTCTTTCCACTGAATCTTTTTCTCCTCCTCCAGAGTACGCAACATTTGAAGGAGGGTCCGGTTAAGTCTCTCTACTGGATTGCTTTGCGGGTGATATGGCGTTGTTCGTGAATGACCAATACCAGCCAGCCGTTCTAACCTGCTGAACAAGGTATTCTCAAACTCCCTCCCCTGATCGTGGTGGAGTTTCTCTGGGTATCCAAAGCGAGGGATAAAGTCATGGAATATTTTGTCAGCTGCGGTTTTCCCAGATTTATTCCTTGTTGGATACGCCTGGGCAAAGCGTGTAAAGTGGTCGACAAGAACAAGAATGTACTCATAGCCCTGACTTTGCTCTAGGTGTAGGTAGTCAATACAAAGCAACTCGAGAGGACTGCTGGTGGTTATATGTTCCATCGGAGCTCTTTGGGGAAGATTAGGACGTTTCTGTTTAATACAGACACACCTTTTGTTTACATAGCCCTCTATGTCATCCTGCATGTTGGGCCAGTAAAACCGTTCCCGGGCAAGGTGTGTTACTTTATCGGCGCCAACATGACCCATGTCATTGTGAAGTGCTTTCAGCACCAGGGGCTTTAGCTTTTCAGGAAGCACAAGTTGTTGATGCTGACGATTCAGTCGATACAGTATTGCTTCCTCCACCACTAGCTTCTTCCATTCGTAAAGCAGTCTTTTCGTTTGTTTGCTCATTTTTCTCTTATCCCTTTCATTAGGAGTCCAGTTTCTGAGCTTTAGCGAAAGCACCTCCTTTATGGCTGTATCATCCTGCTGTGCTGCCTGAATATCTGCAGATGTAATATTGGAAATACTCTCAGGTGGCACAGTGTCTGCATTTCCCCTATTCACCTGTAAGGCTGCTGCCCCGGGCACCTCATCTCCCTGCCTTGCTTTGCTTCTTTGCCATGCTGTGGACACAACCTCTGATGACATAGTCTCTGTGTGATCTGCCATTCTGTCTTGGAGTTTTACTGGGTACCTTGACAGGGTGTCTGCATCTATATTCAGCTTCCCTGGTCTGTATTTGATGTCAAAGTGGAAGTCAGCTAGCTCACCAACCCACCTATGTCCAACGGCGTTTAGTCTGGCAGTGCTCAGAACGTATGTTAAGGGGTTGTTATCAGTGTAGACTGTGAATGTCGGGGCATAATGCAAGTAGTCTCGAAACTTATCACAGATGGCCCACTTGAGTGCTAAGAACTCGAGCTTACCAGAGTGAAGGTGATAGTTTCTCTCAGCCGATGTCAGTGTTCTTGAGCCATATCCGATGACACGTAACTTGTTTTCCTGACTCTGGTACAGCACTGCACCTAATCCGTCACCTGATGCGTCTGTGTGTAGAATGAATGGAAGGTTGAAGTTTGGGTATGCTAGGGTGGGTGGAGTCGTCAGCACATCCACAAGTTTAGCCAAAACAGCCTGGTGCTCTGCTGCCCATCTGATGGGTGTTTTTGATGGCAGCTGTCCTTTTTCTTCCTTCTTAGCTCTGCTTTTGTTTCCATTTGTCTCATGTTGATTGTTGTTTTTACCTTTGTCAGGATTGCTAGGTTTCTGGAGAAGTTCAAACAGCGGCTTGGCCAACCGGGAAAAGTCTTGAATGAAGGAGCGATAGTACCCCAGGAATCCCAGCAAGGACTTAACATCTCCAACAGTGTGAGGCACTTTATCTTTCAGAGCCATGACGGCCTCCAAGTCCTTTGGATCAATCTTAACTCCATCTGCTGATACTAAACGTCCAAGATAACGAACCTCTCTTTTGAACAACTCACACTTCGCAGGTCTCAGTTTGATTCCGTGTTCTCTCATGCGGCCCAGAACTTGTCTGAGGTGGTTGACATGTGCCTCAAAGGATGTAGAATAACACAACACATCATCAAGATATGGAGCACAGCACTCATCTCTAATTCCGTCCAGCACTCCCTCCATACACCTTTGGAATGCTGCAGGTGCATTTGTCAAACCAAATGGGATTCGAATCCATTCATAAAGCCCCCACGGTGTGCTGAAAGCTGTAAGGTGTCTGGATTCCTCACTTACAAACCCTTGGTGATATGCGCTTCCTTGATCTAATATCGAGAACCATGTGTTACCACCCAGGTTGTCAAGTAAGTCCTGTATGCGCGGCAAGGGATGACGATCTGCGACTGTTTTTTTGTTCAGTCCCCTAAAGTCCACACATAGCCGCAAACTCTGGTCCTTCTTACGGGCACAGACAACTGGAGAGGAGTAAGACGACACAGATTTGCGGATCCAACCTCTGTCTAGGAGATTCTTTACATAGTCTTTAACCTCCTGGTACAAAGGCTTAGGGATAGAGTTATAGCACTTTTGGACTGGATTGTTGTCGGTTACATTAATCTTCAGCTGCAAGTTGGGTATGCAACCTATGTCTCCCTCCCCTTTAGCAAACACATCAGATTCCTCAAAGAGCATCTGACGCACAACTTCCTGCTGCTGCTGATCAAGATGCTCCAAGTTAACAGGAGGATGCCATTTTTTTGATGTATAAGTCTCTGGGATACTGTTGTGACTGGCTTGGCTACCCTGCGTGGTACGTATATGTGTATCAGTACTTGACTGCCCTGACTGCTGATAAGGGGGACCAAAATCAATCGGCCTGCTGTCTATGATTCCTTCTAGGCAGCCCAAGGCCATCCTTGGTGGCAAGAAGATATCATGTTTGGTTGAATTGCAGACTGGGATTTTTACAGTCTTAGATGCACCAGGAGACACATTAACTAAAGCAGGAAATAAATCCAGTCCATCTGGGACATCTCTTTTTAATGCTGGTTCAAATAACATTGTCCCCTCCTCAGGCCAACCCCTGATATGGCATTTCACTTGACATATTTGGCCACTAGGAACTGTGAGACCTCTCTTTCCTAATCTGATCATCTCATTCCTAGTTTGTTGGCCCGTTGGGGTTTCGCTGACAACAGAAACAATTGTTTCAGCAGTATCTCGATGGAGTTTTAATGCCTCTGCTAGCAAATCACTTAACATGACACTCCCTGATCTTTCCAGACTTTCAAGGATGAGCTCCTCTATCACATTGAAACCTAGTAACAAACCGTTCACACAGCTCTGACTCACTAGCATGGGTACATGTATGGCTATCTGGCCATGTTTTTCACTTCTGATTTCCACAAGTACCTCAGCCCAACCCTCAAAGGGGACATCCGTCCCATTAGCTGCTGTTATTCTGAGTGGATCATTTGGCAAAAACTCTTCAAGCGACCTGACTTTTGTGTCTGGTAGGTGCTTCTCTAGCCACGACTTTGCCATTATCGTGACCTGAGCACCACTGTCCAGTAGCACCTCAGTTGGTACCCCATTAAGGTGACAGGTAAGCATACACCTTTTGCCTATCAGTCGAGCTACACGGTTTCCTTTCCCCGCTCTCTTCCTTAGGAGTGGCTGATTATCAGTTGGAGTCCTGCTCTCATGGTTTGTTACAATGGTTTGGGACCCTGGCTCTTGTCTGATCACTGGTGGTCCCTCCCCAGTGACCCTCTGATGTTTCCCGATTTGTTCTTGGACAGACAGCCCACCGCCCGGTGTCCCTCCTGGCCACACCGGAAACAGTGGTTACAACTGGCAATCCCTTGGGTTATACAGGGCCTGCATTTTCCTTTCACAGAGGACTTGGATGGTTGGGCAGTATTAAGTGAGCTGACCTGTGTGGACCCAGAGGGACTTCCCTCTGAAGTGAGAGCCTTCTCAATAGCCTTGGCCAAAACAGACACCTGTGCTGTTAGTTCATGCAGGGCTGCTCGTTGTGCCTGGACTTCAGCTTGGGTTTGCAGGACGGTGGCTTGGACCTCGGCTGGAGGCTGAGCTGCGGGTTGTCTTTCACCCTGCTGCATGGCACTAACTGTGACTGCTTTTGCTTTCTGTGTCTGACCTAGGCGAGTCTGTCTCTCAACTTCTTCACTAACTGACTTGGTCATTATCTCTAGAATAAAGTCATCAGCACAACTCATGTTAGAAATGAGAGGCCTTAGGTCTCTTCGGACATGAGCGTATTTCTCACTCATTCCCTGATACAATGAGTGAAGAAATACTCCTTGAATCAGTTGACTGGTATATTGGAACTCTGAGCTACTCTGCTGAGAAGCAAACATCACACGCTGTTTTAGCCCCATTAGCCGGTACATGTACTGATGTGGACTTTCTCTGTCCTGTTGTTTAGCATTGCTAAGCTCCTGAAATAGCTCTGCACTGCTCTTGTCTCTCAGGTGTGCTCTGAGGAACCGTTTGAGCTCAGCCACCGTTAATCCAGGTTTGGTCATTAGCATATCCTTAAATGTACCTGGTTTAATAATCTTTAGGACAGTTCGGATTATCTCTGCTTCTGTAAAATTCTCAGCTAGCCCTTCATCAATCTGTCTACACAGAGAGCTATAACTAACATCTGAATCTGAGTCAGAAATCTGTCCACTGTGGAGCTTGAATTCTCTACGAGGCAGGAGCGCTGCAACATCTGCCAGTTTTATAACATCAGTTACTTGACTGGTTACCATGCAGGTTCTATCTGCGTTCACACTAACTACTGAAGGTGTTACCACAGAGTCTGTTTCTGCACCCAGCTCACAGTCCTCATCTGCAGCCACCGGAGGTCGTTGCAGGTCAGTGATGAAGTCGTTGAATACTAGCAGGCGAGACATGCCTTGGTCCTCCTGACTTGCCAGCCGGTCACTTTTCAAAAAGTCCACAATGAAGTCATAGAGTTCCACCTCTGTTGCATCATCTCCTGGTAGGTCATCTTTCACCTCATCCTTGATGGTGTCTACAAGCTTGTACAACACCTCTGTCTTAGCAGTGTTAATAAGCTCATGAAGCTTTCTCTGTATTCCTCGTCGCAGCTCCTGCACAGCCGCCATTCTGGTACCACAGATGGAGCAGACGTAGCACGTTGGTCTTAGTTTATTACTTTATGATTAGCTGCCGTCAAGAGGAGGCACTAATCCCGGACGAGCCCCCACGATTGTTGCCCCCCTGGTGTGACAGGTGCCTGGGAGGGGTGCGATCCTAGATCCTGCAGCTGTGTATTGAAATAAAGAGGCACAGATCATGAACTTGTTTACGTTTCAACTGCAGGATTTATTCTGCTCATCAACAGGGGAACAAATCATTAATCGCCTCTCATAAGACCCAGCAATTCTTTGTAACGTGTGGCATAACAGCTGTCAGCGCATTGTCAAAAGTACAGGAATAACCTTGCCGAGTATACATTAACCATCATAAATATAGATAACATTGGCTCGCAGTGACCAGGTTGCCTCAGCCTTTGTTCCGGTTACACATACATATCACTGCATCAAGAAATACAATGTACTGTAACTCACAGCCCGTAAATAGCAAATAACCATTCGTATACAGCACATGAGCAGCTATGCAAGCATTAATTACAGCCTTTGCATCCTGTCTTACTTCAACAAGACATATAGAGAACACACAACTGAGAACGTGCCTTAGCATCGCTACGGTACTTGAGGCTCACTTCCCCTGCTAGCCAGTCCATTAGCCTAGCACGATCACGTTCACATCACGATCTCATTCAAAACACAATACTTAAACAGTACTTAACTTATAACGGTATACTTTCATTCACGAGTTCACAACAGTCTTATTGCTTCTACTGTGTTACCTATTAGTCATTTTGAGGACTAGTAACCCACCTGTGTATTGAAATAAAGAGGCACAGATCATGAACTTGTTTACGTTTCAACTGCAGGATTTATTCTGCAGATTTGCCTCCCAGGGGGGTTTACGCTCCTCCTGGCCGCTATGCGCCACCTAGTGGTATTTTTTAAGTAATGCCATGGAAGATGTAAAGTGTAATTCGAAAATACTGATTTAACACTGAACGATATAACAAAGACCAAAATATAACTGGGGTGTTCCCTTTATTTCCTTGTATGAAGACATAAACTGAACTAACATCCCCATAAGTCTTTTTATCTCTTAATTTTTTAACTATTAGTGTAATCCAGATTTACCAGCCACACATTTCAACTTAACACATATGTTAACCTTTTACACTTCACACAGGAAAGGAATGTCTTTCAATGTCACCGTTTGTCTTAGGCTAAACTTGTGAAACAGCCACGTGTGTCACACCTTTTAATAGTTTCATAAGCTTTTCATGCCTATGTTTCTTTAATTATGCCTTGAATTAAGTGGAGATATCATCTGAAATTCAGGAGAGAGAACACTCCTCCTTCACGCCCCTTCGGACCTCAGACTATAAATGCCCCCTTCTCCAATACCCGCTGTCCTCTGGCGAACTTTCTAAGAGCTTAAAATCCTACTCACCCTTTCGGCTCATTACCATGGATTCCCTGTCACTCAGCCCATTGAACGAAGACCTCATTCTTTCTCCGCCTGAATTTCCCCTGGCAGTCCTGGATCCGCAGCCTGTATTTCCAAGCGGGGCAGCCGTGGAAAGCCCGATTACCACCGGCCCGTCCGGGGAGCGCTCCAGCGGCCATTCTCGCCGCTCGGCTGTATCCATTGCTCCGAACTCCTCTCTCCGCTCGCTTCAGCAATACAACGGCTCTGGTTGCTCTTCATCCCAGCGAAACTACGACCTCCGAACCGCTATTAGAGGTCGACCCACCTCCAGCAAAAGTTCAAAGTGGAGCTCCACACCGGATCACTCTGAGACACGTCTCCAGCACTGCGGAGCACCCCGGAAATCAAAACCATCTCAGTGTCCAACTCCGAGGAAACGCCGCTGTTCCCACGCCCAGGTGAGGTCTCCCGAAGATTCTTTACCGTCGAAGGTCTCGGACTGGACCATTGCCTGTCTTCAACGAGTTTTGAAAGAGAGAGGCATTTGCTTTCGCCGGTTCATGGACAAAAGAATTTCTGTGGCTGCAATATGACGAGCTAAATAACCAGGGCTGCACATAAGTGGTCCGCAGGTGCGCATTCACTGTCAAAATAAAAAACACACACAAGGGTTAGGGTTAAATTTAAAAACTGTACTTTTGAGTTAAAATATATATTTATAATTTTAATAAATGACAAATTAAAAAGACATGAACATTTTTTTGTATCGAAAAAATATTGAACCGTGACACCAAAGTATCGAACCGTGAATTTTGTGTATCGTTGCACCCCTAATATATATATATATATATATATATATATATATATATATATATATATATATACGTACATACATACATAAGCTGGGGTCCTCTACCGTCTGTATCTGGAAGTCCCACAGGATCTTAGCTCGGTCATTCCCCATCACCCTTGGGGGCATCTCCCATTTTGACCTCAGGACTTCCAGGTAATATTTGCCACAGATGTTCCTGTACACTATACAGGCAAGGGATACATGAAACACCACTTGGTTATGGCGTTCCATGTATCCCTTGCCTGCTAGCATCTTGCACCCTGCTGTTATGTGCTGGATTGTCTCAAACCCTTGAGGAGTTTGCCCCCTCACATATGCTAATGTGCCACAAACAGGACTTTAATATCACCAACCATTCCCATGTTATTACGGTGTATCCATATAAATGGTTCACCCTGTATATGTCTATGAAGTAATTTTAAGATGAGCTACTAAACGGGGGGCAGGGATAGCTCAGTAGGTAAAGCGGTTGCCCCATGATCGGAAGGTCAGGGGTTCGAATCCCCTGAACGGCTACCCTGAGGTACCCTTGAGCAAGGTACCATCCCCACACGCTGCTCCCCGGGCGCTGCACTGGTGGCTGCCCACTGCTTCACTGAGTGTATGGGTTAAATGCAGAGAAGAATTTCCCCACGGGGATCAATAAAAGTGTACATCATTATTATTATTAAACAACAGTTACCCAGTGTACTTCATAAAACTAGTGCCTATCGCACTTTGGTAATATAATGTAGATATAATATGTCCAAAATTAAATTCATTGTATTAATAAATGATATGTATTTAATCCATTATATCTCACTGTGAGGCAGTTGTCATCGCCCATTTAAACATTGAGGAGAGTTCATGTTAAAGTTTCAACATTAACTTTTAACCCATGAACTTCCCAAGAGACATCTACTGAACATCCTGATGCAGTCATGTGACAAGTGAGTGTAAACATCGGCTTGTTCCAGCTGTGGGAGTTCACAGCAGCACTGAGCTCAGCCTTTTAACATCCAGGATCTGTCAAGGCAGGGTGGCCAGTGTGTTTGCATAGCGGATGAAAAAGTAGGAACGTGAGAACAAAAAGTGAGCTGTTTATTTGGCTGATAGGAAAAAAAAACACAAAACAAATACAAGGGAAACTGGGGCATAACTAAACAAGAAACTAAATTGGGGAAAGCTAACACTAACTACAAAAACTATGACATGAGAACATGAACATGAGCAGGAGCATGAAAAACTCTAAGACCTGACATGACATGAAGAAATACAAACAGATGGACCGACACTGAACAAACGGAGCCAGAGGACTTCAATACATAGGAGAGCAGTGAAGGAAGTGGAAACACCTGGGGAAAAACAGCTGACACAAATGAATATGGTTGTGTCCAAATTCATGGGCTGCATCCTCCTGAGGACCCGGCCTTCGCGGTCTACGTGGGCCGGGTCCTCAGAAGGTCGGGTAGGCCGGAAGTAAACTGCTGTGAAATTGGACGGTCTAGCCTTCTGATTAGCGTCACCGCTGTCTCGGTGGAGTTTAATAAACTCAGCCGTCTGCTCCTTGCTATCTAAAATATAACAGGACACTGGCGTAAATTCTCGACCGTCTCATACTTCTCTTTAATCAGTTTTCTGTTTGACGTTTAGTCAGCTGTGTAAAAACCAAGGAGGAACCCACCCGGGGGGTTAATAAAGTTTTATTTTATCTAATCTAATCTAATAACTTTAATCTCAGCCAAACCAATTTACTCACAAACAAACAAAACACTGAAAAAAGCCCAACAATAATATTTTTAGGTTGTCTAAGTAACTTATATATCACGTTTAACCTGAGTAGCGAAAGTCCGCGGTGATCTGAAAATGATGTGCCGGGAGTTGTGCCGTTCTCGGCCGCATCAGTAACCCTCGAGCTCCCGGCTAGCTATCGAGCTGGTGGGTAGCAGACGTCTCCGAAAACGTCGAAGCACTTTTGCAAATATGCGATATCTTGATAAACCGAGCAGATATTTGATGTTTACACAGCTACTTTCTCGCCTGAAAATATGTTAAAAGTTTATTTTGTGACCCAGAAAGATTAGTAAGCGTAATCTTAAAACTTAGTAGCGGCCGCCATTATTGGAAACTGGAGTTTGGCTGGGCCGCGCTATGAATTCTGGGATGTGGTAGGCCACGAAGGACACACCCGACCCATCCTTCAAATTCGGGGAAAAGGAGGACGCATTTGTCGGCTGCATTCGGAGGAGTCTACGAATTTGGACAGCCTTCGGCGCGTCGCTGTGACGTAATCGGTCTACAAATGCGGCCTCAGGAGGATGCAGCCCATGAATTTGGACACGACCTATTATGCCACAGGGGAAGCAAAACTAAACACACTGAACAGGGAAACCAGACCTTTAAAATAAAACAAGAAACCTGGAGAGACACGACATGAACTGGGACACGCAAGCTTGAGACAAGAGACAGAGAGGAGAAGGACACAGAGGAGAGAGACACAAGGGGAACCTTTATAGACAAGGAGATAACACATGAAAAAAAGGAAAAAGACTCATAAACAACGAGACATGGACAACAACATAAACTAGACTAAACTTCAACTAAGACAAGCTAATAATAACCCCAGAACTTAACATTATCTCATAAGAGAAAAAAAAACCCCACAATAACTCAAAATGCTGGGTCAAGGACGCAGGCCCAACACAGGATCTGGATTAGGACCAATCAGAAGTCAAGGATGATCATGGAGGTCAATAACCTGTCGGTCAGTCTGAGTCACCGTGGAAACCACCTGAGAAGATAAACCAGACCCCACTGTGACTGCTGAACAACCCTTCATCCTCTCTGTGGTGTCACTTCCTTCTCTTAAATGTTTATCGTTGGTATTGAGATGGACATTTTCCTTAAGCCAGGGCTTTTCACTCACTTGGCAGTACATTAAATTTATTACACGAAGACAGTTGGAAACAATCTCATTGGTAGGAACTCAGAGAATATCTTTCTCTTAAATTGAATGGAGACATTTCTCTGTGGGAAACATGTTTGCTACACCACTAACAATCAGAACTTTGTATACAAACACTTCTCAGCACTATTAAAACAGCAGACTGTGTCTCACCTAATGAGTCCAGGCCATGCTGATGAAGGCTTCACCTTCATATTTGGACCTGGCAGATCTGCGTCTGCGAGCACCTGCAGGACAAGTCTAAAGACAAAGAGAGACAAAGTCCAGACTTTAGAAGATCAACACTGATCCTTTCATTCAGGACTGAATCTGCTGAGAACATTTGAGCTTTTGTGTCAGAATAGAAACAAGAATAATTGAAAATAACCTGTTTAATGATCGTAACAGAAGAGAGATACATTTGATTGTGTGTGATGTGTTTGGTAACAAAGCTGTACCGGGACACAGTTGTTCTGTTTGGGGCACAGGTGCAGTTCGCAGTGCAGGTAGACTTCACCAGAGCTACCAGTGAACTGGAACATACTGAAGGAGAAGTAGTTGGAGGTTCCCAGTCCGTTGTCCTCCACCTGCACCGTCTGGTCAGCAGGGTTGGCACAGCTGCTCACAGACAGGAAAACACACTTTGTTCAGGAGTCCATGAGAGAGATCAAAACCACATGACTCTCTGAGTCTGTCTCACCCGTTTATGATCAGGTCGTATCTCGGAGTGCTGTTAGTTGATGGCTGGTCAGTTGCCCAGCAGGAGTCAGTCACCACGACGACCACGTCTCCATCCAGCCCATCAGTCTTCAGCTCCACCCTGATCTTTTGGATCAGCTGCACTTCAGTGCTGGACTCCACAGCTTGTGTGTGACCAACATCAGTGAAACTCTGCATGGTCAGAGTGTAATCCCAAACTCCAGATGTGATGTGCTGGATCACAGAGCTGCAGAACACAAACACACTTCAGGTTTCTCTGACCCACAAACCTCATGAGAAGCTTCGCATCTTAAAGTAATTCAACCACACACCTGTCTCTGATCCTGAAGGTGGCAGTCTTGATGTCCGCTTGAGTTTGGACGCAGGAGAAGTCGATGTAGACTTGGTCATGACCATTGATGATGTCAGAGGAGCTGTTCTGGGTCATGATAGTGTTTTTGTAGATGAGTTCACTGTTGTTGGTCTGCAGAGTCACAAAATCAGAAGTTGCTACTGACTGTTAACATTTGTCTATTCAGTTCAGTTCATTAATCCCAAAATGCACTGAATCATTTTTTGTTCAATTAGAGAAAGTGAATGTAAATCATGCTCTGTTTGCTTTATTTGCACAGACACATGAAGCCACGTTAACTTTATTTTCAGTCTCTTTACAGTGATTTTAATCTGAGAACATCAGAACTTTGACTACACTTTGAAGATGATGGACCTCTAACTCAGAAGTATGAAGTTAAGAAAGTGCCCTTGTATTTTTGGTCCAATGTTTATGACATCTTGTCAGTGATTATAATCACAGATTTCATCAGAAACAATCTGCTAAATAGACACGTCAAAAACATCAAACTCATTCACTTTGTTCTTAAAAGCAACAACAACAGCTTTAGTCTCCTTTCTGTCTCTGCCTTTGACCGCTCGTGTCACGCAGACGAGTCGAGCACATCAAATGAAGTCACATTATTTTAACACAGCACAAACATTAGAGAGTTTCTTCCTGTACTGAATCAAACTCCTACTCTGATGTTTCTGTGTATGAACTTCACATATCATCAACGTGATGAAAAGCCACAGAGCTCAGAGGTGAAGCTGATCTCACAGAAAGATCTCAAACTGCAGCAGAGCAGGAGAAGCTCAGCAGATGCTGGAAGATGTTTGGCTGCTTGTAGAAGGTAAAGAGGAGGAGATGAAACCCACCGTGACCACCGTCCCACAGCTGTTGCTGCTGTTGAAGCTGAAGGTCACCATGTGGGTGAGCTCGTCCACCTGACCCCTGCAGGTCGGGTCGTTGAGGTGTAAGGCAGAGTAGTTGATGCCTTTGTCCTCCAGGAGACAACCGACCAGAGTGACTGAAGCAGAGTCCTGCATGCAGACCGTTGGATCACCTGAACGTCACAATATCAGTCAGAAAAATCACAGTTAGAGGTTTTCCTCCATTATTCAGCCCTGTTGTCATGGTGATGTCACAGCTGTCGTACCCAAAGAGTTGTTTGCTTGGTACTTGGAGGCAAAAATGTCCCGACAGAAGCAGCGAGTGTCACCACCGACCGTCTTCTCACCACAGAACTCGTGATCGCTGCAGGTCCTGTCCTGACAGAAGGCCTCAGAGGCTACAGAGGAACACACTGATGTATTATCCTGAAAACATGGGAGCTCTAAAACTCCAGAGTTCAGGTCTTTAACAAAGGAGAGCTTATTAATGTCTTATTAAGGTCTTACAGCAGCCGGTCTTTGATGTCCAGCCGTCCAGAGCGCGGTTGTGTTGACTGCAGGCTCTTGCGTAGGCCTTCAGGAACTGACAGTTGAGTCCATCCACTGCAGGATATTTACACAAAGTGTCGGTGCAGGCGGTTATGTAGGGCTCTGGGTCAATGTCAGTGTTACAGGAGGAGAAGGGCGCCTCCTTCAGGAGATTACAGCTGTACCACAGATAGAAGAAGAAGTTGAAGACAATAAAATAATAATCTGTAATCAGATGTGTTTATCTTCCATCTATGCTGCAGTCACATGTGATGTACCATATAATTTAGAACAGAGATCAAGGTACAACACAGATGTTTCCTGCTGTGTGGATCAGTCTGCTCACCGTTCAGTCACACTGGTGCAGTTGATCGTGCTGTCAGCAGTCTCACTGTACTGCATCTCACAGCTAGGGGGCGACAAACAACAAAGTTCAGGCTCATTCATACAAACAGAATATCTGCAACATCAGCAGCAGTCAGAGGGACTGTGAGCTTGTGATGAGGTCTTACCTGGTGGAGCTGTACTCAGAGAGCCTCAGGTCACTCAGAGACCTGCTGGAGTTTCCACACAGACCCTCCACAGATGAACCAGCAGGTCCTGCACAGGATCAGGACAGAATGAGTCAGATCAGCATCAATATTCAAACTGGACAAACGCAGAAGAATAAATAACAGCACAGTTTACAGTTTATGTTACAAGAATTAAACTTTATCTTCTGTACCTTCTAAGAGGATCTGTGCGGTGTTGCCATCAAAGAAGACAGAGATGTTGAGGTTGGTGAGTTCGGCAGTGACTCCAGTTTGGTCCTTAGAGAGCTGCACACCGTGAACCAGCTGAGATGAGCTGCTGAGGGTCAGTGTGGAGTCGTCCATCTGCATCGCAGCAGAGACAAAGTGGTGGAAACACTGAGTGAAACATGTCAAACACACAAACAGGCTGATTTCACAGCAACAACCACTGAGTCCAGCAGCTCTGAAAGAACTGCTTCTAACAGCCCTGAGAAGAAAGATGCGAGGAGACACAGCAGAGGATGAGGGAGGACTTTGGATCAGACTCCACTCTGACACATGAACTGTGGCTGTAGGTCGCTTACCTGAACTCTCCCACCTTGTTCCAGGTGAATGTAATGCCCGTCCACACGCAGCGTCACACTGTCCAAAAAGCTCACATCTGTACGACGGCGGTCCCTGAAGTTCCCCAGAACAAGGAAATCTGGGAGTGACGGAGTCGAGAACAGAGAGTACGCACAGCGATCCTGGATGGAGTTAATCTGGCCGTGGACGTCAATGATAGTGGGGCCGGTAAAAGTGCAGGTGGAGGCCAACATGGTGTCCAATGTGCAGCTGACAAATGCAGAAAATTCCGCTTCATTCAACTTTATGTTCACCAATTCACAACAGCAGTCACCTCAACGTAAATATTAGAGAGAAAATGCAACAATCATATGACCCCCTGTGTGCAACCACTTTGGCAACTGTGGGAATGAAAAATGGTCAGGAAGAAACTCTTGTGGATTTTTTGGGATGACACGTATACCTATATACACGATATATCGATCTGCACTGAGTAAATATCCTGTAAGACTCTTAAGCAAAAGATGTTTTGCTCTCTCCCCAGATTATTGAGCCGGTACAGTAACAGGGCAGGTAGAGACGAACAACTCCATTTCCAGGTCCGATAACTAACTCCCCCCACACAGCACACACTCTACATTTGTTATGCAGCATAACCAAAGTATGTCTTTTAAAGAAACAAATAGTGAACACATCACAATAACATCACCTTAAGGATCATTATAATACTATATAATCATACACACACACATACACTATATACTTAGACTGAAGTGTTTATGTAGAAAAGTCAGTGTTTGCATGGACTACATTACCAAGCAGCCTTTGTGCAAGTTGTGGGATTCGCTCCTGAGCTGGAGAGCCTGACTTAGTTACTGGGCTGATGATGCTGGAGAGAGCTGCTGGGAACCAAAGCGAATAATCCATCCTATTTATTATGAATGGTGTGCATCACATAAACATGAGTTCATGTTCCATGTTTAAGATGCTGCACCCTACTACTTTTGTGCATATTGGTTCTAGCTCGTTGTATATAGTGTATTACCTTTTTTATTTTGTATTTCTTTACTTAATATTCTTGGTATACTTGGGCTGGTTTCAGTCTTTATGCAAATGTACTGTTTATAATATTGGAGAAACCTGCAGTCAGCTGAGACTGAAGAAGTCACTTGGAGGAGTGATGAAACGTTTCTGCCACTGAAAATGCTATGTCCAGATGAACAGAATTAGCATTTGGAGATTCTTGGTATACTGTTTGTGTTTATCTATCTATACCTACCTGCCTACCCTGTGGGCGTCTGTGGCTCAGGGGGTTGGGAAGCGTATCTGTAACCGGAAGGTTGCCGGTTCGATCCCTGGGCTCTCTGTCCTGGTCGTTGTGTCCTTGGGCAAGACACTTTACCCTACTTGCCTACTGGTGTTGGCCAGAGGGGCCGATGGTGCGATATGGCAGCCTCGCTTCTGTCAGTCTACCCCAGGGCAACTGTGGCTACAACTGTAGCTTTCCTCCACCAGTGTGTGAATGTGAGAGTGAATGAATAGTGGCATTGTAAAGCGCTTTGGGTGCCTTGAAAAGCGCTATATAAAATCCAATCCATTATTATTATTATTACCCTGCCCTACAACAACACATAGACTTTCCAACAAGGGGAAATAACACACTGGACTTTGTTTACACCACCCAGAGAGGAGCTTACAAAGCTTTTCCCCTCCCCCACCTCAGCGCCTCAGACCATATCACTGTCATGCTAATGCCTGCTTACAGACCGCTCGTTAAAGCCACCAAACCGGTTCGTAAGCGGATACAAGTGTGGCCAGAAGGGTCTTCAGAGGCTTTACAGGACTGCTTTAACACCACAGACTGGAACATGTTTAAGCAGGCTGCCACCTATAACAACACCACTGACCTCCAGGAGTACGCAGAGACTGTTACTGCCTACATCAACAAGTGTATTGAGGATGTAACAGTCACGAAAACCATAACTGTCCGGGCAAATCAAAAACCATGGATGACAGGAGAGGTCTACAGGCTGCTGAAAGCTCGGAACGTTGCCTTCAGAGATGGAGACAAGGCAAGCCTGAGGACAGCTAGGACCAACCTTTCCCGTGGCATCAGAGAGGCTAAGAGACAGTACTCCAGGAAAATATCTCATCACTTCAAAGACAGCAGAGACTCACGGAGCCTGTGGCGGGGCATTCAGACCATCACAGATTACAAGCCCCCACCACAGACCTGTGATAGCACTATCCCCCTGCTGAACGAGCTGAATACTTTCTTTGCTCGCTTTGAAGTCCGAAACAGCACCACTGCACAGAAGACCCCATCCCCTCCTGGTGACCAGGTGATGACTCTGTCCCCGGACAGCGTGAGGAGATCCCTCAGCAGGATCAATGCACGAAAAGCTCCGGGTCCTGACAACATTCCTGGTCGTGTACTGAGAGACTGTGCAGTGGAACTCACTGATGTCTTCACAGACATCTTCAACATATCACTCATCCAGGCTGTCGTCCCCACATGTTTTAAAGCCACCACAATCATTCCGGTTCCAAAAAAGTCATCTCCCTCCTGCTTTAATGACTACCGTCCTGTTGCACTTACTCCCATCCTGATGAAGTGCTTCGAACGACTAGTCATGCAACACATCAAGACTGTCCTGCCCCCCTCCCTGGATCCCTTCCAGTTTGCGTATCGGCCCAACCGCTCAACCGATGATGCCATCTCCACTGCACTCCACTCAGCACTCACACACCTGGACAAAAAAGACTCATATGTTCGAATGCTGTTCATAGATTTCAGTTCAGCATTCAACACTATAATCCCCCAACAGCTCACTCAAAAACTGGTCCAGCTGGGGCTCAACACCTCACTGTGCAACTGGCTGTTGGATTTCCTCACCGGAAGACCTCAAGCAGTACGGGTCGGCAGTAATACATCCAGCACCATCATTTTAAACACGGGGGCCCCGCAGGGATGTGTGCTGAGCCCCCTCCTCTTCACTCTGCTGACCCATGACTGCACTCCATCATATAGCTCCAACCTCTTCATCAAGTTTGCGGACGACACAACGGTGGTGGGTCTCATTAGCAACAGGGATGAGACCGACTACAGAAGTGAGGTGAGACGCCTGGCCACGTGGTGTGCTGACAACAATCTCTCTCTGAATGTGGAGAAGACGAAGGAGATTGTTGTGGACTTCAGGAGAATGCACACCCAACATGCTCCTCTGACCATTGACGGAGCGTCTGTGGAGAGAGTGAGCAGCACCAAGTTCTTGGGTGTGCACATCACAGAGGATCTCTCCTGGACGTACAACACCACAGCACTGGCCAAGAAATCACAGCAGCGTCTCTTCTTTCTCCGCAAACTAAGAAGAGCTGGAGCACCAGCCCCCATCATGTACACTTTCTACAGAGGCACCATCGAGAGCATCCTGTCGAGCTGCATCACTGTGTGGTTTGGAGCCTGCAATGCGTCCTGTCATAGAACCCTCCAACGCATAGTGAGAGCTGCAGAGAGGATCATTGGTGTCTCTCTCCCCTCCCTCCAGGACATTTACAGCACCCGTCTCACTAAAAAAGCCCTTTGCATAGCGGCTGATCCCACGCACCCAATGCAAAGCTTCTTCAAGCTGCTGCCGTCAGGGAGGAGACTGCGGAGTCTCCAGGCCAGGACCAGCAGACTGAAGGACAGCTTCATCCATCAGGCTGTCAGGAAGCTTAACTCCCTCCCGATTCTGCCCCCTCTCCCCTCCACAGTCTCACTGAACTCTGTCACACACACACACACTCTCTGACTCACTCACTGGCCTGCACCAGTTACCAGTCACTTTGTGGAGCATTGGACTGCCATTACCTCATAAGACTTTGTTATTACACTATCTCTTACCGCATACTACTAAATCTCCATTTGCACTATTTGCCTATTTGCACTACTATGCCTCCTTACTTGAATATTGTATATTGTATATTGCATTTTTTTTTTGTTATACGTAAAATTGTATTGTATTTATTTAAATTTTTACTTTTTAATTATTTTATTTGCATTTTTTAATCACTAGGGTTTGAGAGTAACGAAATTTCTATTCTCTGTATGTCCTGTACATGTGGCAGAATTGACAAATAAAGTTGACTTGACTTGACTTGACTACCTTTGGAATATGTGCTAATTAGTGATAGCTTCTGGCATTGTTCCTTTAGTGTTCCTGGTCAATTGACCGGTCTGTTTTAACAACTCTTAAATTAGCATATCAAACATTTTTCACCGTGACATTCAGTTCAGTGGGTTTTTCAGTGGTTGTTTAGTCAACTGGGTGGGGAAATGAATGGATTCCCATTCATTTCCTATGGCAGTCACTTTTGATCGGGAACACCACAGATGTAACAAGATTGATTAAAACACTCAAAATTCAATGAACGAGGTAATCATCACTTTTATATGTTAAAGTTCATAGTGTGGAAGAAATTATATGGCTTTGAGGCAATCAGATGTAAAACACAATATTTATGAGTGTTTTAAGTTGGTAGTGCTTTACTAAATGTGAACGTTCTTAAGGAGTGACATCGGATTGATGCACTTAGCAGGTTTGTTGTGGAGGAATTGGTGGCCAGCTATACTATCCTTTAATCTTTGTTCGTGGTCTAATGTATTTCCTGTTCTTGATCGTAGAAACCACAACCACATCACCCTGCCACATCCTCCTACCTAAACGCTACACCCAGATGAACAGAATCAACTTTTGGGGATTTACTTACCTGGATGATTGAGACCATATCCTCCTACACTATGCCATACCTCCTTGTACCATCCATGTGAATGTAAATAATGTTAGCTGGATGTTGGTCTTTCCTCCTGACCAAGGATAACTAATGTAGTACAACTCAGCATTGAACTTACATCCACCATTCTGTGCAGTTATATATATATATATATATATATATATATATATATATACATACATACATACATACATACATACATACATACATACATACATACATACAGGGAGTGCAGAATTATTAGGCAAATGAGTATTTTGTCCACATCATCCTCTTCATGCATGCATGTTGTCTTACTCCAAGCTGTATAGGCCTACTATAGCCTACTACCAACTAAGCATATTAGGTGATGTGCATCTCTGTCTAATCACATCAACACCCTATATCAGGTGTGCATAATTATTAGGCAACGTCCTTTCCTTTGGCAAAATGGGTCAAAAGAAGGACTTGACAGGCTCAGAAAAGTAAAAAATAGTGAGATATCTTGCAGAGGGATGCAGCAGTCTCAAAATTGCAAAGCTTCTGAAGCGTGATCATCGAACAAGCAAGCGTTTCATTCAAAATAGTCAACAGGGTCGCAAGAAGTGTTTGGAAAAACCAAGGCGCAAAATAACTGCCCATGAACTGAGAAAAGTCAAGCGTGCAGCTGCCAAGATGCCACTTGCCACCAGTTTGGCCATATTTCAGAGCTGCAACATCACTGGAGTGCCCAAAAGCACAAGGTGTGCAATACTCAGAGACATGGCCAAGGTAAGAAAGGCTGAAAGACGACCACCAATGAACAAGACACACAAGCTGAAACGTCAAGACTGGGCCAAGAAATATCTCAAGACTGATTTTTCTAAGGTTTTATGGACTGATGAAATGAGAGTGAGTCGTGATGGGCCAGATGGATGGGCCCGTGGCTGGATTGGTAAAGGGCAGAGAGCTCCAGTCCGACTCAGACGCCAGCAAGGTGGAGGTGGAGTACTGGTTTGGGCTGGTATCATCAAAGATGAGCTTGTGGGGCCTTTTTGGGTTGAGGATGGAGTCAAGCTCAACTCCCAGTCCTACTGCCAGTTTCTGGAAGACACCTTCTTCAAGTAGTGGTACAGGAAGAAGTCTGCATCCTTCAAGAAAAACATGATTTTCATGCAGGACAATGCTCCATCACACGCGTCCAAGTACTCCACAGCGTGGCTGGCAAGAAAGGGTATAAAAGAAGAAAAACTAATGACATGGCCACCTTGTTCACCTGATCTGAACCCCATTGAGAACATGTGGTCCATCATCAAATGTGAGCTTTACAAGGAGGGAAAACAGTACACCTCTCTGAACAGAGTCTGGGAGGCTGTGGTTGCTGCTGCACGCAATGTTGATGGTGAACAGATCAAAACACTGACAGAATCCATGGATGGCAGGCTTTTGAGTGTCCTTGCAGAGAAAGGTGGCTATATTGGTCGCTGATTTGTTTTTGTTTTCTTTTTGAATGTCAGAAATGTATATTTGTGAATGTGGAGATGTTATATTGGTTTCACTGGTAAAAATAAATAATTGAAATGGGTATATATTTGTTTTTTGTTAAGTTGCCTAATAATTATGCACAGTAATAGTCACCTGCACACACAGATATCCCCCTAAAATAGCTAAAACTAAAAACAAACTAAAAACTACTTCCAAAAACATTCAGCTTTGATATTAATGAGTTTTTTGGGTTCATTGAGAACATGGTTGTTCCTCAATAATAATATTATTGCTCAAAAATACAACTTGCCTAATAATTCTGCACTCCCTGTATATATACATACATATATATATGTATGTACAGTGGGGCAAAAAAGTATTTAGTCAGCCACCGATTGTGCAAGTTCCCCCACCTAAAATGATGACAGAGGTCAGTAATTTGCACCAGAGGTACACTTCAACTGTGAGAGACAGAATGTGAAAAAAAAATCCATGAATCCACATGGTAGGATTTGTAAAGAATTTATTCGTAAATTAGGGTGGAAAATAAGTATTTGGTCACCTCAAACAAGGAAAATCTCTGGCTCTCACAGACCTGTAACGTCTTCTGTAAGAAGCTTTTCTGTCCCCCACTCGTTACCTGTATGAATGGCACCTGTTTGAACTCATCATCTGTATAAAAGACACCTGTCCACAGCCTCAAACAGTCAGACTCCAAACTCCGCCATGGCCAAGACCAAAGAGCTTTCGAAGGACACCAGGAAAAGTATTGTAGACCTGCACCAGACTGGGAAGAGTGAATCTACAATAGGCAAGCAGCTTGGTGTGAAAAAATCAACTGTGGGAGCAATCATCAGAAAATGGAAGACATACAAGACCACTGATAATCTCCCTCAATCTGGGGCTCCACGCAAGATCTCATCCCGTGGGGTCAAAATGATCATGAGAACGGTGAGCAAAGATCCCAGAACCACACGGGGGGACCTGGTGAATGACCTGCAGAGAGCTGGGACCAAAGTAACAAAGGTCACCATCAATAACACTGTCATGATTCGCTGTGTGGCAGGCAGGAGGAGGACCCAAACGCAAAACTCACAGGCACGGGGATGAACTCAAAATCACAGCTTTAATGCTGGAATGGCAGAACATAGGAAATACAAAACTAAACTGGGAAAAGTAAACTAACATACGCAGAGAGACACAGGGAGATCCACACAACATGAGGGAGAACGCGACGCCGAACAGAGGAAGACGCAGACAGAAATACACAGAGGGTTAACGAGGAAAGTGGGAACACACGGGGAACACACGGGGAACACAGGTGACACAGATAACCATAACGAGACAGGGCGGGGTGAACATAACACTGACGGGTACAGGCACAGAGGTTCAGACAGGAGGAGAGAGAGCACGGGGAAAACACAGACATAACAGGCTGGGGAAACATGAAACAACCACAAAGGGAGACGAGGGCTCATAAATACATAGAGGGCACACAGGGGGGAGAGAGAGCACGGGGAGAACTTAGACATAAAGGGCAGGGGAAACATGGAATAAAACATAAGGAGAGACGAGGGCTCACAGATACACAGAGGGGCACACAGGGGGTAAAAGCCATGAAGGGAAAACACTTAGGGAACAACACAACAGGGCAACTCAGAAAACATGGTCTAAATAAGGAACGAAATACAAAAATACAAGGAACTAAGAATACTGGGCCCACATGGCCCAGGACCATGACAAACACACTACAACGGCAGGGAATCAAATCCCGCAGTGCCAGACGTGCTCCGCTGCTGAAGCCAGTGCATGTCCAGGCCCGTCTGAAGTTTGCCAGAGAGCACATGGATGATACAGCAGAGGATTGGGAGAATGTCATGTGGTCAGATGAAACCAAAGTAGAACTTTTTGGTATAAACTCAACTCGTAGTGTTTGGAGGAAGAAGAATACTGAGTTGCATCCCAAGAACACCATACCTACTGTGAAGCATGGGGGTGGAAACATCATGCTATGGGGCTGTTTTTCTGCCAAGGGGACAGGACGACTGATCCGTGTTAAGGACAGAATGAATGGGGCCATGTATCGTGAGATTTTGAGTCAAAACCTCCTTCCATCAGTGAGAACTTTGAAGATGAAACGAGGCTGGGTCTTCCAACATGACAATGATCCAAAACACACAAAGGAGTGACTCCGTAAGAAGCATTTGAAAGCCTGGAGTGGCCTAGCCAGTCTCCAGACCTCAACCCCATAGAAAATCTGTGGCGGGAGTTGAAAGTCCGTGTTGCTCGGCGACAGCCCCAAAACATCACTGCTCTTGAGAAGATCTGCATGGAGGAATGGGCCAAAATACCAGCTACTGTGTGTGCAAACCTGGTAAAGACCTATAGTAAACGTTTGACCTCTGTTATTGCCAACAAAGGTTATGTTACAAAGTATTGAGTTGTATTTTTGTTATTGACCAAATACTTATTTTCCACCCTGATTTACAAATAAATTCTTTACAAATCCTACCATGTGGATTCATGGATTTATTTTTTTTTCACATTCTGTCTCTCACAGTTGAAGTGTACCTCTGGTGCAAATTACTGACCTCTGTCATCATTTTAGGTGGGGGAACTTGCACAATCGGTGGCTGACTAAATACTTTTTTGCCCCACTGTATGTATGTGTATGTGTATATATATATATATATGTATATATGTATATATATATATATATATTTTTTTTTTTTTTTTTTTTTTTTTTATATTAGGGGTGCAACGATATTCGTATCGATATTGAACCGTTCGATACAGTGCTTTCGGTTCGGTACGCATATGTATCGAACAATACAACATTTGTAATTTATTTTATCAACTTTCCTTCTGACGATGCTGTCTGTGTTGAGCGCTCAGTGAATCTGCGTTCGACTACTCCGCCTAGGCTGCACTGTCGAGCGCAGATCCACTGAGCGCTCAACACAGACAGCATAGTCAGGAGGAAGAGCGCAGGGCAAGCTAGCGAGACAGAAGTTAAGCTCTCCTTGCAAGATGGACCTCCCCCACCCTCATTCAGATCTGGCGTTTGGAATTATTTTGGTTTTCATGTGACGTATGACCCTGAAGGTAAGCGAGTCATGGACTAAAGTAAAACAGTATGTTGGATGTGCCATGCAATGCTTAATTACATTGGTGTGAACTAGTGTGTTAGCGCAGTTAGCTCGTTAACGTGTTGGCCGTCTAGCCCCATGCACGGGGCGATCGGCGGTAGCTCGTTAACGGAGATTTGCCGTGTTGTGGCGTTAAGGTCATTTCAACGAGATTAACCTGAAAGCACTAGTGGGAACACAACGAATATGACTGCACATTTACGCCGACATCATCCTAGTGCAAAGACAAAAACAACAAGCATGCTACTAACTTTAGCCGAGTCATTTAGACAGCTGTTAGCACGTGATTCTCCTTATATGTTTAATATGCTGCTGAGAATATAGCCCAGAAGAAGCGGATAGTATAGCTTTTATTTTGGAAAGAGACATTTCTCTGTAATAAACTCTCTTTTCCAAAGATGAGTGATTCCTCAATCAGATACAGGGCTTGCAAAATCGCTAGCCCGACGTCCCGGAGCTAGCGATCTTTCCAGTCGGGCTACAAAAATCTCTCTGCCCTGCCCGTCGGGCTATTGTAGGAAAAATATATGTCAATGCTTTTGCATTCTTTCAGAAATGTAGCTGGGTAATTATGTCATTGGCATCGGTGAGCCACTGTCAATATGTGACATATTGAAATCGCGTTTGAATTTGCGCTTGTTTTTTTGCTTTCACTTTGCAATGACAGCACTGATCTGTGAGTGATGATAATTTGTGCACCAATTCCTCTGACATCGTCTTATTAATCGTTAGCTTACTATGCAAACATGACAAGTGAAATCTCCCGCAGCAAGCTTAAACATGTGAGAGGTTGATCGCGCAGAGAATCGCTGAGCTTATGTGAGTCCGTGTGTAAAAGTAGCAGTATATATATTTTAGTTCTGCTGAGCCAAATAAGACAGGTCGGGGTGAAGAAGTGACAGCCAAAGAAAATCTTACCACAAAACGGAGAAGTTATGACAAATGAGACTATAAGGCAAAAAGAAAGTGCAGCTTTATGGTTTCATGGACAAAAGAATTTCTGTGGCTGCAATATGACAAGCTAAATAACCAGGGCTGCACATAAGTGGTCCGCAGGTGCGCATTCGCTGTCAAAATAAAAAACGCGCACAAGGGTTAGGGTTAAATTTAAAAACTGTACTTTTGAGTTAAAATATATATTTATAATTTTAATAAATGACAAATTAAAAAGGCATGAACATTTTTTTGTATCGAAAAAATATCGAACCGTGACACCAAAGTATCGAACCGAACCGAACCGTGAATTTTGTGTATCGTTGCACCCCTAATAATATATATATATATATATATATATATATATATATATATATATATATATATATATATATATATATATATATATATATGTCATTATAAGAAGTGTTTGTGAACTAAAAATCAAGAATGTGATATACTGTTTGTCCGTGATTTGGAGAGCCCAGCACGTGTTCACGCAGGGATGAGAGAAGGAGGACCCAAATGCTGGATTCACAGGTAGGTAGGTGAAGGTGGGTGTTTATTGCCAATGGAGTGAGCAAACAGAACAGAGATAGGAAATGGCTGGCTGGACGGCTGGCTGAATGAACAAAGGACTGACTGAATGGCTGGCTGACTGACTGAACGCAGGCGGAAACGACAACATAACATCATATGTACATCAATGACACGACAGTGAATGAGTAGAAACAGAGGGCTTAAATACACAGGTTGAATGATGACAATGATTGGAAACAGTCCAAAACAAAGACCGTTCCGGTGAGCGGCCCTGTGGCCGGTGGCCGAGACGGGACAGTTCTGGTGGGCGGCCCCGTGGCCGAGACGGGACAGTTCTGGTGGGCGGCCGCAAGGAAGACGGCGGCGGCCACTGAGCCGGTCCGGTGGTCGACCACGCCGGTGACGAGGAGAAGGTGGCTGAGGAGCAGCTGCAGGAGGCGGCGTGGGAGCCGGCAGAGACTGAGGAGCAGCTGTAGGACCAGGCGAAGCAGAAGCTGAAGCTGAGTCTGAGGCTGGACCAGGCGAAGCAGAGGCTGAGTCTGAGGCTGGACCAGGCGAAGCAACAGCTGTAGGGCCAGCAGGCGCGGAAGCCTCTGGCTGGAGACAGGCTGGGCCAGCGGGTGCGGAAACCCCTGGCTGGAGACAGGCCGGGCCAGCGGGTGCGGAAACCCCTGGCTGGAGACAGGCCGGGCCAGCGGGTGCGGAAACCCCTGGCTGAGGAGCAGGAGAGCTCACAGCTGGCTCTGGGTGCTGTGGCTGCAGGTCCGGGAACTGAACAGGATGGTGGACGGGCGACTGGGAGACAGGAGGCGACTGGACTACAGACTGGACAGGGGCAGACTGGACTACAGACTGGACAGGGGCAGACTGGACTGACTGGACAGCGGCCTGCAGGACAGAAGACTGAGCTGGAGGGGACCGGAGGACAGGAGACTGAACTAGAGTAGACTGGAGGACAGGAGGAGACTGAACTACAGGGGACTGGAGTGAAAGCTGAACAGCAGATGAGGGAACTGACTGGAGTGAAAGCTGAACAGCAGATGAGGGAACTGACTGGAGTGGAGATGCTAAGGGTTGAACAGAAGTAGGCGAGGCTGACAATGGAGCTGAGGTTGGTGTGGCTAATGGCTGAGCTACAGACTGAGCTAGTGCGGGAGATAAAGCTACAGCCTGGGCTAGTAAAGCCGGTGCCTGAGCAGGGGACACTTCAGCTAGCCTAACCAGGGATAAAGCTAGTGCGTGAAAGGCTGGATCAGGCGGTGGATGAAGTGGTGGACTGATGGGTAGGCAGGCTAGCTCTTCAGAGCCTCCAGAGCATGAGGGCACTGGCTGGAGCCTCTGGGATGGTCAGATTGGATTCTGGCTGCCCTCAGCCTAGGCGCCGGGACAGGCACGGGAGGTGGCTGGACACCAGTCACCCCCACCCAAGAAACAGGAACGGGTGGGGAGGTAGACTGGGTCGCAGCTGCCCTCCTCCTAGGAGGTAGCACAGGAGTGGGTGTAGGCTGACTGATAGGAGTGGAAATAACGACTGGCTGAGTGACACTGACAGGTCTATCGGGTTTTATTCTGGTCTTTCTGCCACCACTATTTACAGTCTTTGACTGAACAGTCTTTGGGGAAGCAGAGCAGAAAAAATCTTCCCAGTCCACATCATCCTCAAGGAGGGAAACTCCCCCTGCATCAGAAATGAGGCTATTGTGCGTTTTAAGTGAATAATCAGATGGTGAGTGCAAAAAACAGTCACTGGAGCTCACCATCGGGAGTTGCTGAAAATAGTCCTTGTTATGGCGGCGTGTGCGCCGCTTTCTCCGAGAAGAGGAAGCGGGCGGGGTACACAGCCGAGCCTCTGGCGCAGGAGCCTCTGTTGAGCCGAGGTGGGAGGCGGAGCCGCTGCACCATGGCGAGGTTGAAGTTCCGGTGAATGAGGCAGGTGGCGTGTGAGCGAGGAGCGGACCCGCGAGAGAGGGAGCCGCCGAAGCGCGGCGCAAAACGCCCACTCTCCGCGGCAGATGCTCCGGTGCATGGGAGGTAGCAGGTGGGTGAATCATTGGGTCTCCGAGGCCCGCCCAGACCCAAGCGAGTACCCTCAAAGGACGTGCTCTCGCTCCGCGAAGAGCCGCTGTCTCTCCTGAAGCTTTTCCGCCCACAAGGAGAGCGCTGCCTCCTGCCGCTCAAAAAGGTCAGAGTCCGCTGGGTCCACAACGCGGGGTCGTGTCATTCTGTCAGGAGTAGTGTCGTGGATGAGAGAAGGAGGACCCAAATGCTGGACTCACAGGTAGGTAGGTGAAGGTGGGTGTTTATTGCCGATGGAGTGAACAAACAGAACAGAGGTAGGAAATGGCTGGCTGGACGGCTGGCTGAACGCAGGCGGAAACGACAACATAACATCATATGTACATCAATGACACGACAGTGAATGAGTAGAAACAGAGGGCTTAAATACACAGGTTGAATGATGACAATGATTGGAAACAGGTGAGTACAAGGCTGAACATAATCTGGCTAATGACACGAGACGAGCTGACACAGGAAAAGCAGGAAGTGAGAACATGGAAGTGGCAAAATAAACTGAACATGAACAAAACTGAAAACACTGGGTCACCGACCCAGGAACCCTGACAATGTTCTAGTCTTTGGCTTGAAAGGAAGTTGGTTTGGAAGCATATTTGGCGATGTTTCATCTTTTGTGTGGGAGCCACATCAAAAACATGTTCCAGTCTGGTTTTAAATCTCGTCACAGTACTGAGACTCTGCTTTTACGAGTTTTTAATGATCTTCTTTTAACTGTCGACTCAGGTTACTCAGTTGTTTTAGTCCTTTTAGATTTGACCGCCACTTTTGACACAGTTGTTCTTTTATCGAGACTTGAACACGTTGTTGGTCTAAAAGGCATGGTTTTATCATGGTTTAAATCTTACATATCAGAGAGGCCTTTTTCTGTTAAAATTGGGCAATACTCCTCTTCCTCTGCCCCTATGTGTTGTAGTGTGCCACAGGGGTCTGTTTTGGGTCCGACTCTGTTCTCCTTGTACATGCTGCCTTTGGGATCTATTTTTTAGGAAATACAACATTCCCTTTCATTGTTATGCTGATGACATCCAAATTTACTTCCCCTTGAACCTAGATGTCTCTGTCCCACTGCAGCCTTTAACTGTTCACATGATGTTAAAGACTGGTTAACACAGAATTTCTTACACTAAATGAAAATAAGACTGACGTTATGGTTTTTGGAACTCATGCCCCTTTGAACAAGTTAACTGATACCCTCGGTCCTCCTGCTTCTCATCTTTCTCACACTGTAAGGAATCTCAGAGTGTTTTTAGATAGCTCCTTTAAATTAGAGAAGTAAGTGTCCACAGTTGTGAAAACAAGTTTTTATCAGTTACGTGAAAAGCCAAAGCTAAGCCTCATCTTCCTCCAAGAGACCAGAAACACTTATTCATGCCTTCATCACCTCTAGACTGCAATTCTCTCTATTTGGGTCTTCAACACTCATCTCTTCATCGCTTGCAGTTCGTCCAAAATGCCGCTGCACATCTTTTAACAGGTGTTAGAATGTATGAACACATCACTCCAGTTTTAGCAAATTTACACTGGCTCCCTGTAAAATATCATGTTGATTTTAAGATTCTTTAACTTACTTTTAAAGTTTTAAATAATATGGTGCCCAGTTATTTAAACGAACTCCTCAACATGTATTTCAGAGTCCTGAGATCTTCTAGTCAGATGTTCTTAGCACAACCAAGGTCTCGATTGAAGCATAGAGGAGATCGGGCCTTCACAGCAGCAGCACCCAGACTGGAATAATCTGCCAGAGGAGATTCCTACTTCAGAGTCTATTCAGTCTTTTAAATCGCATCTTAAAACTTACTAGTTAGTTCAGTATGAGTACCATCAGGCCTGTTTTATGTTTTTAATGTTAATTCACTTTCTTCTGATTTACCTGCATTTGTTTCTAATTTTTCTCTATTTGTTTCTCTTGTTTTTAACTGATTGTGAAGCACTTTGGTCAACTCTGTTGTTTTTAAATGTGCTATACAAATACATTTTGAATTGAATTGAATTATGTTATGAGTGTCCAAGCACTCTTTTTTGTTTGTTGTTTTTATTCATACCGCGCCCCCACTGCAATGGCTCTGCCCCCCCCCCCCAGAGAGCACGCCCCCCACTTTGGGAACCACTGTCACTTGTTGATGCATACTGCTTGTTGTACGATTTAATAATTAGGATTAAGGTATAACTTTGCATCGTGTTATGGCCTATTGTGTCAAAGCAAAACAAAGGGCTAATCAAAGGTGGCCCATCTGAAGATGGTGCCTGGTCAGACCTCTGGGCTGTACTTGACCCTGCACCTGCTGTTTTTGGCTGGATGACAAGGACTGGAAAGTAGGGCTGAGTCATCAGTGACTTCTGCAACTCATTCTATTCGATTCATAAGATCCTGATTTTATCAATCCCTGATTCAAATTGATTCGATTCAATTTTGACTCAGACAGTCAGAAATAGTTCTGTGAGCATCACAGCAGATGTGTCAAAGTAACTGAGAATAAAACTCAGAAAAACATGAAGGAGATTTTCCTGGCCTGGCTTTTTACAGCAGATGACCTTAAAAATATTCTGCAGTAGATCAAAAACTGAAGAAAACCATGAATCAACATAAGGACATTACTTGATGTTGCTGCAGTGGAGCAGATTGATTTGCTATGTGTTGTCTTGCTGTTCATATAATTCTGTTTATTAAACTCTGTCATCACAGCGTTTTTTTGAAATACAAAGAGGATATATTTACATGCCGTTGCCTTGACAGCGCTCCAGCGCACCACAGCTGGAGGTGTTGAGGACTGCGGTTTCATTACAGGTGAGGCTGAAACAGGTTTGTGGATCAGAGCTGATCACTGTACCAGGTCGATACATCTGACCTGAGGATTGAAGGAGAGTTTATTTTAGTTTAAACACTAACAGATCACCTTTCCGTCGTGTTTTTTTTTAAAAACTCATAAATATTGTGTTTTACATCTGATTGGTCCAATGGCTTTATGACATCCTCCACACTATGCTGACCCCCTGAATGGCCCACTGAATGAGCAAATGAAAGATCCATTTTTAGGACCTACTGAACAACCCACTGAGCTGAATTTGGTTGTGAAAAAATGTTTCTTATGTTAATTTAAGAGCTGTAGGGGGTGCATAGAACCAGAGGGTTATTAACAACTGTGAGCACCAACATCTCTGTAACATTCATATAGTTCAATTTTACAGAATCCCAAAGTCAAGTTTGGAGCTTTAGATTCACTTACCTGAGTGTCTGCATCCACTGATGTCTAAGAAACCTCGAGATGAGGAAGTAAGATTCACTGTATCAACTGTGGTTCGACCAACCTGAAGCTCATACACCTTGACAGAAACAAACACAATAAATGTTATGACAACAAAGCAGACAGGTCAAGATGAAAATGAGAATTTTTGCCAATTTCATGTAGTATTTAAACATTAACAGATGTGGATAGTTGTTTACAAACACTCAGAGACTCACCACTGGATCAGAGGTGTATCTGTCCAACACCAGAGCTGCTTGTGAGCTGCTCCCAAAGTTTAAAGGAAAGAAACCAAACTGTAACGAACAGAAAAGTTTCAGACACTGTCGGGGAAGTTTCCTTTAAAAGCTTTTACAAAAGCGTTTAATGTGATAAAACCTTAAATTTTATTTTTGGTTTTCAGTGTTCATACAATTAATTTGAGGTAAAACATTAAAAAGTCACACCAGTCAGATTTAACAATGTGATAAAGAAAAACACTCACATGAGGAAATTTTATCAAAAAATAGCGTTCCAAACGGTTCTGAATGGTTGGAAATTTTTGACGAACATAATCCACATCAGCAGTGGAAGGTTGTAGATTTATAAAAAATCCAAATTGGTGTGCGCCCCGTGAATGCTCCACAACACAGTCGCCTCCAGTTTCAGGACTGAAAAAGCCGTTGAAACAGACGGTAACATTTCCAGATGTTATGTTCACCTGTGGAAAATCAGAGACACAACGAGTCAAACATCAACATCGTTTGTGCTTTGAGTCATTTACAGCTGAACTGTTGGTGTCAGAGCTGCTCAGGTTTCAGTCAGAGCTCTCGCTCTGCTTCAGGAAGCTGCATCAGGTGATGTCCACATACTCAGCATCACTGCAGAGGACATTAATGAGACTCTGAGCTTAAAGCCAGCTGCCCTCTGAGGGCCTGAATCCGTGAACAGAGAGTGTGTGACCTTCATTCACTGCTGATGTTCACTCAGTCTGCAAACATGATCTCTGCCACAGGTGGAGACTAAACAGCAACAGTGATGGAAACACAAAGATCTGCTAAAACATCAGGCTTCATCCTACTCACATAGAGCTTCTCGTACTGCTGTCCATAATACGTGATGGGACATGAGCTGATGTTGACCACTGAAGACTCATTGAATGTCTGCTGATAGGACCACTGAGCACCTGAAGACACAAAGACACATGAGAGCTGTGAGCTACAGTCTGTTAGCTGGTCGGACAAACAGGAAAAGCTGAAGGCTGAAAAACTGACTTCATGAAGGGATTAAACAGCGTTTGTTCACCAATCAGTGTAAAGCTTTACTATGACATCATCAGTTAGCTGTCCTTGGAAACAAACATAACAGGAAACGACAGCTTGATAGACTTCTGGATACTGAAGGTAATAAAACTGCAAAGATGAGAAGTTCAATTGAAAAGGGCTTTTTGTTTTGCTTTATTGTTAAAGAATAATAAAAAAAAGATAAAACTTTGCTGACGATGTCAGATTATTTGTACTTAAAGCTTTCTTCATCGTCACTCTCATGTTTTTGTACTCGAGTATTTTGAGGACACTTGCAAAATGGCTGCCAGGTGTGTGCGTTTACCTGTCAGTGCAATGAGAGCACACAGGCAGAGCAGAGGGCGGAGCATGTTGGAGAGGGCCAATCAGCTGACAGAAACCTGAAACACAAACATTTTGAGAAAACTGCATGAAATTCTAACATTTATAGTCAGTTTATTTAACTTTAAGCTTTTCTGTAAAGTTTAACTTCACAAACATAAAGTTGAAGCCTTCACCATCCAGAGAATAAAATGTGATCATGTGTTGTAAACCGGTTTGTATTAAGTTCACTTCATATGTGTTGTATGGATTCATCAAACCAAACATTATTTATTTTATGACTCACAGAGTTCAGTATTTGCCTCGAGCATAAACATGAACATGAGCTTTGTTTCTGTGGAAAACCAACCTGTGCTGTTGTGACCAAGTGGTCGGCGGGGTTAGATAAAAGGAAATAATAAAATAACAACGCCACCTAGGGGAATTTCACCCCCAGGAAATATATTTAAGAAAAATGGATAAAAGGAATAAAAGGATGCCGCACAGATTCAAACATGCACACTGAGGCAGGTTGGCTCCAATATTAAAACAGTTTTATTTATAGTAAAAATAAATAAAATATTAAAAACCAAGATGTAGCGTCATTATTGACAGTGTCCTAAAGTGAAAATAAAACAACCATGGAACTTGGACTTACCAGCAGCCGTGGAACCAAAAGAAAATCACACAAAAAGAATCACTGCAGCCCACCCGGTGCTGTACAAAAGAAAGTGTGAAACGACCCACCACCTGAGGTCCCAGGGCCACTGGCACGTCCTCTGTTCACTGAAATAAAACACAGAAAAATATGTTAAAAGAATAAAAGGACACTGAGCGTCAGGCTCGCTACAGATCATAAGGAACTAAAACACAGTTTAATAACTTTAATAAGAGAAATCTCACACACACACACACACACACACGGGAAGGCTTATACCCCACGGGTCAAACTACCACTCGTGCTGGTAGTAATTATTCTCTTTTTTTTTTTTTTTTTTTTTTTTTTTGGCCTGTCCCGTTTGGCTCTTTTGCCATCAGAATTGTTGTCTAAAGGCAAAGAAAGATGCCCAACGGATTTACTTTACCAAACTGACCATCCCAGCCTTGCCGTAATGGTCCATTTGATTCACCTTTTATTGTTTATTTTATTTTCACTTACTGAATACGGGACAGACTTGACTGGGGGAAAGAAGGGGAGAAAGAAAGAGGGAAAGAGAAACAGCTGAGAAGAGGGACGGGGGAGAAGGGCAAAAGACAAAAACCAACAGAACGGGCAGAGAAAAAAAATGCATATATCGATCACCTGGATCACCTGCTGAGAAAGAAAAAAGAAAGCAAGCAGAAGAGAACAAGAGTAATAGAATAAACAACATCACAATGATATATGGGAATATGACAGTAAATACTAAATGTTAAACATTATTGTGCAGCACATAAGATCAACAAAACACAGTGTGCTTTGAGGTAGGAGCCAAAAAGGGTGTAGTTTGTGGGTGTGATCACCCGTGTGTACACCTGTGAGCATGGACGCGCTTGTTTTTTGTTTTTTTAAAAGGTTCCTTCATGTAATAATCTGCTAGAGGGTGTGGGGGGGCCACAGCCCCGTCCTCCAGGGCGTGAAGCAGGTGTGGAGGAGATCAAAACTCCAGACATCCAGAGGCCCCCAGAACACAAGAGACCAAGGAAGACCAACAGAGGGGCAGCTGCGCCACTGTCCCGGAAAGAGCTGAGGAGAGTCCCAGATGAGGGCTCACTCAGCAGCCGCGGAGCAGAAGCCAGGGGGAGTTGCAGTGACGCGCCCGTGAGCTCCGCCGGCAGCCAGCTGCGCCTGAGTGACCGAGCCCCAGGCCGAGAGGCCAGGGGCACCCCACCTCCGAAGTGGCCCGAGCGAGCCCCAGGCTCCAGGCCCCGATAAGCGGCCGCCAAGGAGTGAGCCGGTGTGTACCTGGACGCCCATCCCCGGACACAAAGAACCACCAACGCACCGATGTCTGAGGGGGTCCGCCACTGGCAGGGGAAGTGGTGGTAGGGGGAGATAGGCCTCCAAACCTTGGAGGGCCTGAGATGTCCCCAGAGAGGTGGCGCCTGACACCCAACCTGACATATAGACACAGACATACAGGCACACACAGATACAAACATCCATTCCCATCCTCATGCTCTCATATGCACTTACTCCACACTCAACCAACGTGGAGACAGACATAAAGAGACGTTGTACACACGATCACACTCCCCAAGCGTACTCTACAAACCGGGTCTAGGTGCCCCCGCCCCCTCCAGGGCCCCGCCCCCTCCAGGGGCGGGGCCCTGGAGGGGGCGGGGCCAACTCCTCCTCCTAGTCCTAGCCCCCCTGCTCCAGCAGGTCGCAGAGAACGGGGGTGAGAGAAGACTCCGAACCTCCCTCCACCCGCTCATTGTAATGTTGATGCATGTGTGTTCTAAGGTGCATTTAAAACCCAGGAGGGCTTGGAGCTACCTGCCAGAGAGCAGCAGGTAAGCGCATGGTCCCTCCTGCTAGCCCTCAATGTCTACGTGTATTTAAAATTGAGAGGTGGGCAACGATGCCAGGGGTGGGGTGTACACCCTGATGGTACTTTGGACTCCGTGTATCGTGCCCACCCCCAAGATCCTATATGTATGTGTAATGAGAGTGTGAGTAATGTGAATGTCTAAGTTGTGGGATAAAATTGAGGCAGAGGCCCCTCCCTGGGGCCAGCTCCCCCGCTGACCCCAGTAGGCACCCCCATACTCCTCGACCCGCCAGGGAAAGGGGGCCCAGGCCCATCCAGACCAGGCCCAGTGCAGCAGCGCCACCCGGCCCCACAGAGCCCGGGACAGTCCACCCAACCCCACCACAGAGAAAACTGCACCCACCCCACCATCCATTCATCTTCCAGACTACATAAGACAATAAACACCCAGGCTGAGATCTTCCTCCACCTCTCCTGTATCTCCCCCTCCTGCAGAGGCAGCTCCTGAGGAGAGGAAAGCTCCTGCAAGATGTGACAATCTCCCCCACCAGTTGAAGAGCCCCCCAGGTGGCTCGACGCACCGGCGGCACCCTGCTCCAGGGCTGGGCCCCCATGCACCCACCCGCCCACAACCCCGGCAACACACCAACCAGGACCCAAGCCCCCGAGGCCCGGTCCGGGTCCCAGCCCAGAGACGGAGCGCCCCCAGAACCTCACGCCCATCCCGGACCCACCCAGGGGCAGCCAGGCTACCAGGTCAGTAACCCACGTCCGTCAGCACAGACCCTCCCCTAGCCCCGCTGCACGCAGCCGCGAGGAAACAGTCACCGGAGAGCCAACAGAGCCCCTAACCGGACATGACCGCTACCCCAGGTTGAGCCCCCCAAGGAAGATGCCTCCGGGGAACCCCCCGACGCCCTAAGCCTGTCCCTACCCCCACACCAATCACAACAGTGAAGGCGGGACCAAACTATGACCCCCCACCCCCACTAGGTGATGGAGCTGATCAAAGGAGCCCAGAGCAATTGATCTGATGTGGTGGCAGAGGCTGTATCAAGACTAATGTAATCTAATAGATAATTTCTATATTGGTTAGAATTAAGATTATTTTTATTTTTCCAGTTCATGAGGACTGTTTTCTTGGCTATGCATAGGGCAGTGAAAACCATATGGGCGATATTCTTTTCTGAAGTGACATTATCTAAGCTGCCCAACAAACACACTAAGGGGGAAGTTGGAATGTTACATTTCAGACACTTCGATAAGTCTTCACATATCTCGCGCCAAAACTTCTGAACTGGTGGACAGAACCAAAGAGCGTGGATATAATTGTCCGGTGAATTGGTTTGGCAGTGTGAGCAGTTGTTGGTAGACGTAAAGCCCATCTTGAACATCCGATGACCTGTATAGTGCACTCTATGTAGTATTTTGTATTGAATTAATTGAAGACTGGGATTTCTAATTAGATGAAAGGTTTTTAAGCAAATCTGAGACCAGAAGTTTAGGTCTAAGTTAACTGATAAATCCGCTTCCCATTTTGCAATAGGAAGTGATATTGATTCATCTGTTTTAGAAAGCATTCTGTATATTTTGGATAGTAATTTGGGGGGTTTAAGAGTAAGAAATTGAACCACACTTGGTGGTGTTTGTAGTTCAACTTGACCCGGTTTAAATTTCTTTTTTACTATGGATTTAATTTGTTGATATTCTAAAAATCTTTTCTTGTTGATCCCATATTGTGTAACTAGTCCGTCAAATGAAATAAATTCTGTTCCTTCTAGTATATGTTCTAAATATTTGATTCCTTTATCACTCCAATCTGAAAAGTTTATCATATTATTGTTTTGTAATATGTCAGGGTTGTTCCAGATAGGTGTACGTTTGCATGGGATTAATGAAGACGCCGTCAATTTTAGAAACTCCCACCATGCTGTCAGAGAAGAGCTGATGTTGATGCTTTTAAAGCATTCATGTCGTTGGATGTTTGAGCTGATAAATGGTAGGTCTGAGATCTCTAGATTATTGCAGAGTGCTTGTTCTACATCTAGCCAAGGTTCATCTAAGAGGGTGTGTTTTAGCCATCCTGAGATAAACTGAAGCCTGTTGGCTAAGAAGTAGTGCTGAAAGTTAGGCAGTTCTAGTCCTCCTTTATCCTTGGTCTTTTGTAGTGTTTTTAAGCTTATACGTGGGGGTTTATTTTTCCAAAGGAATTTGGACATACATGAATCTAGAGATCTGAACCAATCTTGTGGCGGTTTAGTTGGGATCATTGAGAATAAATAATTTATTTTTGGTAAGACCATCATTTTTATAGCGGCAACCCTTCCCATGAGTGATATGGGTAGACATTTCCATCTAGCCAGATCATCTTCTACCTTCTTTAAAAGTGGGATATGGTTTAATTTAGTTAGATCTGCAAGCTTGGGAGAAACATTAATACCTAAATATTTTATATTTCCCGATTGCAGTGGTGTAGAAGAGGAATTATGGAGGGAGCAATTAATCGGTAGGACTGTAGATTTTGACCAGTTAATTGAGTAATCTGATATTCTTGCAAAAGAGTTTATCAATTCAATCACCCCAGAGATATTGGTTTGTGAATTTTGGAGAAAGAGTAACACATCATCCGCATAAAGGCTGATTTTATGTTCCACGTTCTTGCATTTTATGCCCTTAATTACTGAATTCTGTCTAATTGCTGCTGCTAGTGGTTCAATAAAAATTGCAAATAGTGAAGGGGAGAGTGGGCATCCCTGCCTGGTGCCCCTCAAGAGACAGAAGCTGGAGGATGTCTGGTC